>NW_020220246.1:33755-62388 GCF_003070985.1 Temnothorax curvispinosus | reverse complement strand
TCTCTACAAACAATATTTTTGGAAATAAAAATTCGTAACGCTTTATTTTGTTCACCCTGTATATTATAGTATAATTAAACATATTAAATAATATAGGTTTATATGGAACAATAACTTAGATTTGAGATTCTAAACAAACTTGAAATAATTCTCTCTCGGTAGTTAGAACTGAGTGAAATTTGTCGAATAATATTCATTAAACTGCGTTGTGACTCCGAAAACACTGAAGTTTCGTAACTAAAAAGAATCTAGAGACCCTCAAATAAGAGTCTAGCCAATTTGGCAAATAATGACGGCTACGAAACAATGCACTCTATATAGAGTTTATATATTAGTTAGAGATACATGACGACATGTTTTGTATGACAAATTATAACAAATATAGGCTGGGTTCGTTTTGACGCTTTTTATATTTTGGATTGATTCTGCTATAGTTTGTCAATCAGCAAACAATCGGTCAGTGGCCAGTCTCTTATGCGACTCTTCTTTCTAAAAAGGAACCAGTTTTCCTTCGCCTATTCATCACATTCCTCTTTTTGAATAGAATCAGCTCACTCCTGCACATCTTTTCTTGAATAGGCTTCACTGTCAAAGATACTATTAACTATGATATAGGCAAATTTTCAAAAAGTGATTATTTTCATTTATTACCCTAACGGTAAAAAATGTTAACCCGTAATGGTTAAAAACGATGATATACGCTGTTCCATCAGATTCGAAAAAGAAATTGCCAAGGAGAAAAAAAGCGACGCGGTAGAAAAGAAAAACATGGTCTACGGACGCGTATCAGGTAGCTTGCGAGATCATTAAAGCTGATAACGATCTCTCGATATAGTGACCTGTCGCGCTCCAACGGCTCGGAATTCACAAGTCGAACTTCCCGAACGTTATAAGTCTGTTCTCCTTGATGCGTTTCCTCGTATTTTCCGAGCGATCATGTAACCTTCCCGACGTCAGTCCCGCGCTTCATCGATTCTCTCATATTCTTGTCAGATAGTCAAAGATTCGTTGAGAGGGAAAGAAAGTGAAAGAGAAAGAGAGATAAATATAAATAAAGAGAAAGAGAAAGACGAAGAGAAAAAGTGTGTTCGTATTAGGCTACGATTTATCTCTACAGCTGCGTCATTAATCACACGCTAATTAGCAAGCTTCGCGCTACTTACGTTTATGAGCGCACACACGAGAGCTTGATCGAGCAGCGCTGCTGCTGCGGAAAGAAAGGCGACGGAGAACAGAGGTGGGCAGCTAGCCTATTCGATATTGAATGCAAATATGTCGAAACCAATATAGTGTGTCCGCGCACTCTAGTTCTTAAAGGTCGTTAATCTGAGTAACGATCTATCTATTGTTCTTCGATAAACGTGGATCATTTACGGATTGAATAATTGTAGATAATCTCAAATAAGTATGACACACACATTAATCGTAATATTATATCTTCAGATGAGAGAGAGAGAAAGATGTAACGATTCGTTTTCGAGTCGCGCAATTGCGAGATCTATAATAGTAATGATTGTATTGAGATTACAATAACGACGAGAAACGACAAAAGGAATTTTCTGCTTCGAACCTCCCTTCACGATTCCTCCAGCTTCCCCGAAGCATAAAAGCTTATCGATATCGGCGAGCTAGCGCCGAAAATCCGGATTCGTCGCAGGCGTCGATCATAATGGGCACGGAGACGATGATAATGGGCGCGCGCATCGTCGTCTCTCGGAAGTTCCTACCGTGGAAGGCTGCCGCGTACACGAGAGATACGTGTATCGGGTCGGTATTGGGGCGGAACGAAGAGGGTACACACACACACACGCACGCACATACACACACATATATATACGGACGCGCACGCAAGATACACAGGCAACGCGCCCATATATTTGTGATGGGACGTGACGATAAACATGACGTTTGAAAAGTTTTCCGTTGGCGTTTTCCGAGAAAGGTCGTGCGCGCGCGCGTGCGACGTTTCCGATAAAGAATCGGCGGCCGCGTCGGGACGAACCGGGCATTAACGAAATTGTTGCGGCGGTTCCCCCGGTTTTAGTCCTTCGCCATACGCGCCGTCTCTCCCCCGGGTTCCCTCGTCCGCGCGTGTACCGCGTTCCTGAGGTACCGCTCCGCAGTATCGCGGAAGGGTTGATGAAATTGGCGCGCTGATTAAATTGTTGCCAGGCGGGAAAGCCGGCGCGCATACATACGTAAGAAATTTCTGGCCTTTCGAGAGCCCCTCTGACGCCACCGATATCTTTTCGGGATTCTTCTACAAAGTCAGCTTTTATGAGAATGAGATAGTCTGAAATAAATAATTTGTTTTTCGATAGTTGAGGAAAAAGTGAAACTCTGAGAAAGACTAATTGGAATTAAAAAGAATAATATAATTTAATATATTATTCTCTTTATTAGTTTCTACATAAATACTATATTAGAACGTTAAAAATAACTATGAGAGAGATGAATCATGACCATAAAGTTTCAATTTTTAAATAAAAAACTATGAGTTTATTTCATTGAGCATTTTTTCCCTTTCGTCGCTTCCGTTTAGTTTTTACTGAAGATGACTGAAACACTCAATATCTCGTTACCTGATTATCGATAATAACAATGGAGTAGGGCGAGTTTACTTAAGAACCCTATTCGATATCCCCTAGCTATCATATACAATCATATACAACGTCTTCGTGTAAAGAGAATCAATCGTGCAGATAATCCGGCCATGAAAGTTCCGAAGAAGTTTCCACGATTTCAACGAGTCGCAGTTGAAAGCTCATGAATGAACGGGCGGTACGGCGAGTTTCTACTACACTCGAAACAACATATACACCGAGAACCCATTTCTTAGTGGATGAATCCCTCCCTCTCCCTCTATTCCTCCATCTCTCTTTCTCTTACTCGCATTCTGAAACTTCTAAGTAGTAAAGTTGCGGCGGTATAACGGCGCGAATACGCGTAGCAAAACGCGGACGACAGAAAATTAAAACGGTCACGCCGCTACACGTGCGTACATACGTGCGTGCGTGCGTGCGTGCGTGCGTGCGTCGTTCTCTCGTTCGTTTCTCCCTGTATATTTTTCACGCAAACTCGCGTGGCGAAAAAGAAAAAGTAAAAGGCCGTTCGCGAGATAAATTGATATCAGCTCCGTGGAGGAGAGCTCGCGGTATCTCGCGTATTTCTCACGAAAGACGAGTCCGACGAAGATGAAGAGTTTGCGTGACGTCGACGACTATGATGACGACGGTAGCGGCGGTAGCTAAGATGAAGAAGACGAAGTTGGCTACGACGACGACGATGACGACGTTGACGACGACGACGACGCCGACGTAGCAAGGACGAATCGCGAACGTCGGTATTCGAGGCGCGGCACAAAGAGGATAGGAGAAGGTTGATGGAAAGGTCGAGCGGGGCAGACGAGAAGCGGGCGGGCGGGCCGGGGAGGGGGGAGGGCGAGGGGGAACCCACCCGGGGGTCGAGGCGGAGGGTCGCGCGATTAATTCGCAGAACGGCGAAGGATATTCCCGCGGCTGGCCCCATATAAGCCCTCCTGCCTTCCCCACGTCCCTCGCCGTCACCGCCGCCACCATCGCCGCGCCGCCCCCGCGTCTCTCTCGTTTCGCCTCGCTTCACCGCTGCCGCCGCCGCGGCTCGTCGTCCCCTCGCCGCTTTCCCCCCCTTGGCGCGCCACCGTTTCTCTTCTCATCTCCACCGGTGTCCGCGGCATTAGGCGTCGATCTACCGAGATACGGAGATCGAGCCGGCGAGAGCGGCGGTGGTGCGCCTCTGGCCTCGTCGATGCCAGGCACGTCTGCCTTTTGGGGCGCTCCCGAGCACATATGTAGATCCCCAACGCGTACATACCTATCGCCTATATACGTGGCGCAACACATACATATATTTATATACACGCGAGAGCATCCGTGGGTACATATATACCGCGAAATATCTATATACTTCTCACGCGCGCGAGTGTACGTTTTCACGTCCGCGAACGCGCACATACGCGCGCGGCTCGGACGACGCGACGTGGCGCGCGGTATACCTAACGTATATCCTCCCCCCGTCCCGTTCGCTTCCAACCCGCTTCGCGAGAGGTATATAACGTAGGTGTATGTACCGGCAGGCAGCCGTGGCGTGGTATGCTATATACGCGGTGTCGGGGGCGCAGAGCGCTGCCGCGCGGTTATATACGGACGGATCACACGACGGTCGGTCGGTCGCCGCGTACATAGCGTTGGTCCCATGTAAAGGGCGGTAGGACCGCGGCCGTTCCATCTCTCTCTATCTCTCTCCCTCGCTCTCTCTCTCTCTCTCTCTCTTGCCGCCGTTCCCCGATACTCTCGTCCCCGTTCTCCGCGTACCGCTCCTCCTCTTCTCCCTCGGCACGGTTCCTCCCTCTCTCTCTCCCGCGTTCGCTCTCCCTCATCAGCGCGGCTCCCGCGAACCGGGGTCACTTATGTATATAGGGCCGACCCGACTCCACGGTCTCTCTACCTACTCGCCTCGCGAACTCGCCTGCAGACCAGATCCATAGTTAATTACCGGCCTAATCTCTATTCGCGATTGCCCGAAACCGCTCGTAAATCCCTATCGGTGTGTGCGTGCAAAGCGCCATCGCGAACGCGGCGGTTCTCTCCGTCTCTCTCACTTCCTCGCTCTCTCCCTCTCGCTCCGTTTCACCGTCTCCGCTTCCGTCTCTTTCCCTTTTGCTCATCGCGGACGTGTTTCGTACTGGCACACACGCACGTTGAAAAGCAGTGTATGTGTGTGTGTGTGCAGGAACCGGCGATTGTGGAACACGACGGAGGAACGTATACCGCAGGATCGATCTCCGCGATCGATCGCCGCGATATATACCGTTAAAGGGGAGAGAGAGGAGAGAGAGAGAGAGAGAGAGAGAGAGAGAGAATCGCCGAGATCGCCAAGTTCCTGGCCCGAGACCCACGTCGCTTCCGGTCACGAGGAGAGAATCGCGGCGTCCAGCGAGGAAGCGCCCTGTGGGCATCTCTATCTTTCTTCGGCCGTTTCCTCTGCCGCGTCGTACCGCACCGCGCAATACCGCGCCAAGCCGTCGGTTGGTCGACGAGCGCGAACGCGGCGTTCGATTCTTTCGTGCTGTGCCCCGCGATCGCGCGCGAGCGCCGGAACGAAGAAGAAGTAACGATCGCGAAAGCTTCGTTGAAACGGGTTTCGAAGTCGCGACTCTCTCGTTGAGAAATAACGATGAATTCCATGCCCAGAAAAATACGTTTCCTTCATCTTTTCTACAGAGTGTCCAGAAATTATTTATATAGGTGTTACAACACATAATCGGATATGCAAAAGAATATTATTTCAAAGTTGGATAATTTTAATCAAAATTATCTGTCACACTATCGCGATTCAAGTGGACACGGATCGATCTTGCCTCGAGATAAAGATCAATCGTCGATTGACTCGTAAATACGAGACACCGAAAAGATCGAAAGCCGCGTGCGAAATTGGACTGCTAGGAAAGGCGCGGCTTTAACGAGGAAGTGCTCGATCGACGTCTCCCGTCTTGTTCGCTATCGCACTACAAGCACGTAGTTCGAACACATCTCGGCGACGATATATAGAGGCTGCATCCGGCGTGATTCTCTCCGAACGCCGTTAAAACTATCCTCGCAGTCGCTACGAGCCGCTCAAATTAGGCTCTTTATAGCGTATAAGTAGTATGTCGTTTAGTAGTTACACTTCGCCCGATAATGACGCATGTCGTGCGCGATACGGTGAAAGAAGCAGTTGCGATCGTTCGGATGAAACAAAATCTGATATCTAATCCACTATTTTCTTGTAGATACACGTTTACGTAGCTAATATCAAAAGTTCTAATCATTTAACAATTTTTAACGTTATTTACATTTTTCTTGTGGATAATCCTAAATAAACACTGACTCATCTATCGACTTACAATCTACCGCGACAATCGAATAACAGGCCGACGAATTTCGACTTTTTTGTACTCATTGTCAGATTTCAATAGTCGTTTCCGAAGAATTTTGGCGTCCTGAAACCGCATCTGTTAATACAAATACCTTCAGCTTATTTGTCTCGTATTGTAAACTCCGGATTATAAGTTTTTTTTATCAATCTTCAAAGTAACATATGGTTTCTATAAATATTTTCCTGCAGAATCCATCGAGAAAATAGGCCTAACACGTATTATTTTATATATAGTTATTTCAATCTTAAAAAGCCGAAATAGTCTTTTTGGCACTTATAGGTACAGATATTTCCGAAACCTGACGTAATAGAGCAATTTGGGTAACAGATTCGGTTTCAGCTTGTCAAAATCCTTCAGAAACGACTATTGAAGTCTGAGGACCAAAATTAACGCCAGCTTTTGCAATCGTCACCGTTCAATTTTCTCTCAATGATTTGTTTGTTAATCAATAGAATGAATGCATGAGTAGAAAGGATGTTTTTAGTGAAAATACCAATATAGTGAAAGCTGGATCTTTTGTGCCTAATAATATGTTTCGCGTAAATTTATGTATCTTGTGCTCAAGGGGATGTGCTGAAGAGATTCTTAAGCCTTGTGTCTTGGAGCATCGTGGACACAAGACTTTAGAAAAGAGAAAAATGTTACCTATTCCTGTATGCACTGACAATATTAGCAAACGGAGTTTATATAAAAACTAATTCTTTGTTCTCGTATTTGCGTTATTGATGCGGACATAATATTTTGAAATAATCCTTTGCGTAGCGAAGAATGCACGAACAGAGAATTATTGTAACTAACGAATTATACATTTTTGCGATGTTTGGAAATATAATTTAAAAAATTATGAAAAATGAATTATTATATTTACCCTAACAATAAAATACTAGAACAACAGAATGCAATAAAATATATCGACTTACCTGTCGAGAACGATTAAGATTATAAAATAAAATATAAACTATTTGAGCTTAAACCTGATTTGATTATCATGCCAATTGATTCTGACAACGCTAAAAATTAAGATAAAATATTTAGGTTTTTTTTTTTTTAGATAAAGTCCAAAACAATTTAGACAATGCGTGGAGAAAGAGCATTTCGATCCTTTACTTTCATTATACTTTTCCAATGTCTCCGAATAAATGCGACAAAGTAAATAACCGAGATTAGATACTAAAAATCGCGAAAGTATCGATTGCATCAATTATATTGTTAAAGTTAATTTTATATGGGAAAAACGAATTTATGGAGACGGAAGAGGTGACTCCTATGGACTGGAAATCTCGAAAGCGATCACGCGCGAACGCGGCCGCGATGCCATTAACTTCTTCGCTCTTCATACCGCGATCCTCCTCCGCCGCCGCCGCCATGAAGCCACTCTCGCGTTATCTCCCCGCGGCTGTCCGCCGCATAGTCGCGGCACGGCGCCGCGGACTCTACGGCTTCTTCTTCTACGATCACCGTCCGGTGCGGTCTTCGAATCGCTGAGCCATGATGAGGCTGCCGCGCCTCGGATTTAATGCGCGTCCGCCACGATATTCTCGCGAACGGCCACTCGCTCTTTCCGCTCTTCCCGCCTAACCAGCGAGGGCCCTGGCCAACAATCACCAGTATACGAACGTGATGGCACACACATATAAGATTCGAATAGGAGCAAAAAAATGATGCTCATATAAATCTATCTTTTGTCGATTGTAACGCGTCTGTTCGTTTCAGTCTCTCTCATAAGTTTTGCAGGACATATATTAAGCTTAAATACGTTCCTAAATTCCTATATATAAAGAATATGCATATGTGTGTATGTATAATACATAAATCTTGTAAGCGGATATTTCTCTTGAGATGAGCGCAATTAAAACTAGAAACATAGTTAAAGAATTAAATAATTGGAAAGAATAGAGAGCCACGTGGAGTGAAAAATAAATCGCCACGAATTATCACAGAATTTTTGCATTGTAAATAAATTAGGACCTTATAATCTATCTAAATTGAAGTAGACAGTTTCGCATCGTTCTTCGTTGAAATTCAATTAATTAGATTAAATATCGAGTGTATGTTTCGTTATAAAAGATTAAATATGCTTTTTTGGGAAATGTTGACAAAAGAGAACTCATCATCTTGATCTTGATATATATTGTTTACCTGAGTAACTCTCAAAAGATTTTAGCTGTCGCTCGTTGTTTATTAAAAAAGTTATTAAGAAATAAAAATTTGTAAAAATCAAGGTTTGTACGTAGACTGACAATGAAAAATTGAATATTAAACTCCAGTTTATATAGATATTTCTACCTATACTATACACATACAGTTATTAGTATTTAAAAAAAAACATCAATGTTTATCAAAAGTATAGAGTGTTTTAAACAAAAATTTGGCAAAGTAATATTGATAGTATTTTCAAATATCGAAACGTGGAAGATTAGCATTTCTCTCCATAACTTCTCTATGTTTTGTGTATAAACTTTACTGTTAGGATTCACGAAATTTTCCACGAAAAATAGTTAACTGTTCGACGAGTGTAATTTTCATTTTTGAGACGTGTGGGCGGGGAAAAGGCTCTGCGCCTCCTCCGCCCATACATTTACTTAAATGTGCAAATATGCAAATAATGTAATATTTATACTAGGTAAAATTCAAATTATAGAGTTAAACACAATTTTATATTGTCAACTTTATTTATTAATAACTTTTTAATAAACAACGAGCGATGGCTAAAACTTTTTGAGAGTTAACTTAGGACGTTAATAACATATATCAAGATCAATATGATCGGAGCTGAGTCTCTTTTTGTTAATATTTACCGCTTTTTTAAATCTTCAAATTGCTGACTAAATGTGCGTGTATTTTTTTTATTAAAGGGCTGAATTTGTTTAAAAAATCGTCCGTTATAGCTATAGTCTTAAATTGTGTCTATTTTTTTTTCTTAGTATAGAATAGATTAGCGTGTTGCTTTGCAAGATTTTTCGACGTTGTTCACGTGCGACATTCGACGTACGAGCGAGAGCCCATTACCAGGAGGCCTGTAGCCTGTAGGAGATACAATCGTGCCGCGTTACCGTCATGCTTGATAAACTAGCGGGCAAGCAGATATTACCTGCTTTACAAATTCGGAAATTTCAAAGAAATTTTGAGTTCGTAATAATGACAATCCATTTTTCACTTCATTCTATTATTCTATTGTTTTCACGGTTCTCCTACCGGCTTTATCTCGAATTTTCCACGATTTGTGCCGGTTATACACATAGTGACATAGGTGTGACTTTATCTAAAACTTCTTGGGATTTAAAACGTATAGGCATAAAAAGAGAAATTTCGCCTATTCACAAACAACCCCTAGTCTTCTAACCGCATTATTGTCCTCGCGACAATATCTAACACAGTACGAGTTTCTTTATGCACTGTAAAAAAATAAGTTATACTTTGTTAAAGATGTCAATCACTCTGGAAGTGCCAATAGTTAACCACCGGTTAGAAGTGCAAACAACAAAATAAAAATATCTCTTAAAGATCGACTTTGGAACTCACAATTCATGCTCTCGAGTAACTCGTTATTGTTGTTAAATGACCAAATAATGTTCTTTAGATATAGACAATTCTGAACAACAAGGATACTAAAACAAGCAATTAATGTAGACTTTCTAGATTTCGGTTTCTTCATGCGGATAATGTTTCACGGTCTCGCCGTTGCGTAAGATTCGTGTAAGACGTCCGATTAATACAGATCACGTCGAGGTCGATTGGTAATCGCAGTTGATTAACGAGAGAAATAGAGAAATATAGGGAGATATATTGCGGTTTTTCGACGTAGCCAACTCGGACGCGCGACAGGTGGTGCAATCTCGTTTAGCTGCTGTGCGCGCATATCCTGTGCCACGCACATTGCCATGGGTTACCGGCTAAATTACATTCTACGCGTCTAACGCCGTCGCGTGCGCGCTCTGCGTAACTTCGCCGTCGTAGCGCAACTTGGAAGTAGCGGCGTATAAGCGCGGCATACAAATTATCGGCCCCGATAAGGCACGTGTCATCAAAGCGATGACTCGCTCGCTCGTACGCCGTGATAACGTCGCGGCGCGGAAAATCCGGTATCCTACGTCCCACGCGGCAGCATCTGCCGCACATCTCGGATCCTCGTGGGATAAAGGACGAAGAAGCGTAACTGCGCAATATCAGAATCCTCGCGTCTCCGCGTTTTCGCAGCAAAATTTTCACGCTGCTCGAAATCGGTTTTTACATCGTTTGACAACAATTTAATTACGCGTAATCTTCCGTAAAGCTATTAAAGTATCTGGGTGATTAGACGTTAAAATGAAATTCGCGTACTTGAATTTATCCCAGCAACGTTAAAAATAAACGAGAGTCACGGGATGAGGAGGAGCGAGGAAGGCAAAATGCTGCGACGAGCAACGTATCGACGGCGTTGGCGGAGAAAGGTTGTTCGTTGTGGCCGTGGAATTTCCCTCATTGAGATTTTTGTATCTCACAGGCGCGTGATCGGCACCTCAATCGATAGCGGATCGCGGTCATGATTAAAGGGGGATCCGCGGGTCCTGGGGTGTTGGCGACCAATTAGAACCGAGCCAACCGAGCGGAAGACTCGGTCGTGACTGACTACACTACCGAGAAGGCCTTCGAAGAGGCGCCTCACTTACCACACTTCTTCTTCGTCTTCGTCTTCGTTTATACAAACGCGCCGTAGTCGCGCTTGGTTTCGTAGTCGCTTCGCGAATCAGGAAGGCGCGCACCGTGGCGCAAAAACAGGCGTTACACATCGAGGATTTTAAGCGTTTCGCACGCCTCTGCGGCGAGCGAATGTCCGATCGTCGAGAGATTACCGGGTCGCGCGCGCGCGAGAGAGAGATCGCCAGATTAAAGACTAGATTTAACACGCCGAGGAGCGCGGCGTTATCGCGAGATTGTTCTCTTTACCCTTCCCCTCCCCCTCTTTATTCCCCCTCGCAGGGAACAAGCGCGAGATCGGTATCGAATCTTCTTTCTCTGAATTTTCCAGTCCGAAAATTTAATTACCGAAATGAAAAAAAAAATCGCAGAGCTGTAGCATTATTTGAGACGAGATAACGATCGTTCCCGAATTTTAGATTCGTAAACGAGCTCGAGAGACTATTTAATTAACGAAAAGTTGTCCTACTAAAAATTTTACGACGAATTACCTAAATTCACGCTGTGTGTGCTACAGTATATAATATGCGTCTAAGTTAGGTCTTGGAAGGACGGATCTTGGGGGAAAAAAACAAAGAAAGGGTAACCATAATACGTTTCGCGCGAAGTGAGTCGGCGGACCTAACTATCGACTAGGCAGGGTGGAAAAAAGAGCGAGCGAGACGGAGAAAGTTTCATTAGGGCCGATTTCGTTTCAGCCACCCTAAGCCGAGGGGCGTCCAGGAGCACGTCCGTCCGCTCGTCCGCGCCGGGTTTCCAGCTGGGTCTCTCCCCTTGTTCGTTCGCGCTTCGGCGTCGTCCTTCCTCCCGGTCGTCGCACCGCACCGTCGCGAACGTTTCCAGGCGCGCGGCGATTTACGCGGCCATGGGAAACGCGACGGACGGATGATCGGGGCAACGCCTTTCGCCGATCGGCGCCGACCGAGCCCGGGGCTTTCCTACGCCCGTGTCGCCCGTTCTCGTGGAAACGCCCGAAGCGGACGGCGGATACGTATAGAATGTCGTATAGAATCGCCCGACCGTCGTGGCGACAACCGAGGGAAGGCACGCAGTGTCGCGACATCCCTGAACAAAAAAAAAGGCACCGTCGCGTCTTGCTATTATTTGGAGGAGAATAGAAACGGTCGAATCCAAGCGATTAGATTCGTGATATTGTTATAAATTTAGATAGTTTCGAGCAGTTGATCAAGCAAAAAATCCTAATCTGTTCCAGTTCCCTATTTTTGATTTTTTAATTCGCGAGCCAAAATATTTTCCCTCGAGAGATTCTATTATATTAAATTACTATTTCGCTTTCAGAATGTATCATAAACTATAAGTAAAATTTGTTTCGATCGGACATGATTTCCCATTAACGATGAGAAGTTTCAGATACTTATATAGATTTAAATTTACTCTATACAATCCAGTCATAAAATTATTTCAAAACATTGTATAAAATCTCACCAATATGTAATTATAACGTAATTATTTAACGCTGATTCGAAAAATACACATATTCTACGTTAATTTTATCTTAAAGCGACGATTCTCTTCTTTTCCTCTATCCAATTCAGATATTCTTAACGATGAAGTCGTAGCGCGGTGATGAGTAAGCGCAGACGATCGCACGAATTAACGCCTCGCGACGTGACCGCGTGTCCGAGTATTTTACGCGTGATATTATCGAAATCGTCATCGTCGATGCCGAGCCGAGCGAAGCGGAGTCGCGCCACGCCACGCCGGCAGCAATCGTTCCCGCAGCGCTCGCGCCACTTTCCAGCAATTATCGAAGCAACGGAGCCTCTCGGTACGGAGATCCCACACCGGCTTCAATTTGTAGGCTGGCATTAATTCAATTGCCCCGGCGACAGTTACCAAGGTGGTATACGTGTGGGCGTTTTATCGCCTCGGTTATGCCAGTACGTCTCTTCGTACCCTCTCTTTCTCTCGCTTATTCGTTCGATCTCCTACTCCGTCCTGCTTTCTGTCCTTCTCTCTCTCTCTCTCTCTCTCTCTCTCTCTCTCTCTCTCTCTCTCTCATTCCTACTTTCTACGTTTCTCTTTCTATCTTGCGCGCTCTGCCTTACGGCTATCATCGTTCTCCTCTTCGTCGCTGCCGACGCGCGATCGGCCGTTCCGCGTTCCGCGTACACCGCCGCCGCTCACGATACGCTCGCATTGAAAAAAAAAAGTAAAAATCGTCGACGATTGCGTGTTGCTACATTGTGCGAATTCGCATGACGGCGCCGGCGATAGCCTGTAGCGGCAATTACAACTCTACGCGACGCTCTGTCTCTTTCTCTCTCTCTCCCTCTCTCTCTCTCTCTCTCCCCCTCTCTCTCTCTGTCTCTTTCTCGCCGTAGCCTCTGTTCTTTAACTTTCGTAACGCCGTGTCTCGGCTATCAGAGTTGAACAGTTTCCTAGGGAAGAGGTCAATGTCAAGTCTGAAGCGGTAATGTCGGCTGGGAGCTCGCTGCATTGGGCTTTCGATATTATTTCATTATACGAACCGCTTGCTTCGAAAGTGTAACGTAAAATCGGCTTTGAAGTATTATGAATTTAACCCCGGTATCGAAATTGGCGTAAAGTTTTTAACGAAAACTTCTTTCTCTGCTAATATAATTCTACATCCTCTATCTTGTTAAATTTATAACAAACTTATTAAGGTACTACTGTTGACCTACATCTTACTATCAATATCTCAGGAAGCTGACGTAACAGTTTTTAATAAACTTTTTTGAATTAGTTCTGCATTCTATCTACTATTAAACTTATTAAAGTCACTTGTTTCGAAATAATAACGCAAGATCGGCCTTGAAATATTATGCATATAATATTAAAGTTAGATGCAGAGCGATATATATGTATACTGCTCTGTTTTTTACTTTATTATTAGCAGAAACGTTGAGACGAAATAAAATTTTACCTTCGAAGCACAACGCACATTTAAAAAAAAAAAAAAAAAAAAAAAACTGATTATTATGTCGGAGATTAAATTCGACGATTCTCGACTAAATCGAGACTGCGTTTCGTCACAAAGCATCGCGAGGCATTTCGAGTTGCAATCGGTGATCTTTACTTTTCCATCTACAACCGTACGACGACACGTCACAACGATGTAATCGCCGGGAGCGGTGGAATGCAAACAGCGGCCCTTCCGATCTCGGGGAAGGGACCGGCGACGGTGGAATCCCTGTAAGAAGCCGCTCTGGAATTCGATCGCCGTGCAATTCGTGCGTTTTTCGTGCGCATTTACGCCGCTCGAACGAGACGGCGGCCACTCGAGCGGGCTCCGCGCGAACGAAGTTCGCCCTCGTGACAAATTGCGCGAGATTACGTCGGTCGGGTGAACGGTCCATCATCCGGATGAACCGCGATAATTTGACGATGGATAAGTGCATCGCCGGGTTGCCGCCCATCCGATGTAGCGTAACGCGTAGATATTGCGCGATAACGCGCGAGTGTGTTGTAAAACAACATCGCGAAATTTTGCGCAGTTCTCCCCGAGTATCACGGCCGTTTATGCGCGTATGCTATCATTATAAACATTACACTTTAATTTAATCAGTCGTAGGACGTATGTCGTAATATATTGTTATACTCTTATACAATTGTTATCGTGTAATTATTGTTGTCATGTTATTAAGATATCCCATATCGCTTATCCTACTTGTATCGGGCGTAATGCGTAATGTGATTGTAATGTTACGTAAACCGGCACGATTCCAATAATCTTTAGCGTTTTAATCATTGTTTTCTCATTTTTGCAATAAAGACAACGTAAAAAGTCTCAGACTTAAATAAAACTTTGTAAAACTAATAAATACCAAAAAGAGATTAGCAATATAGCTTAATACATAATTTGTTAATCTTAACAAATATATTAATGCAAACAGCATTAGCGAAGATAAATCTCATTTTTTATATACATATATATGACTCTTGTAACTATTAAATGTATATCCTGTCAGTTATATATAAAATGTTAAATATAAATTGTGTTAATTATAACTTTACTATATTTGCATCTCTTTGTTCTTATTTTCGTCGATATTTTGAGAACAACTAATCTCGTGGAAACTTCTAATTTTTATACCAATAATTTTGGCGTTTAAAATGTACTTGGAAAACTGTTCTCATATATCGCGTTGCTAGACAGTTATCGGAATCCCCCCTATAAACCGTTATCGACAATAACTTGAGTGTACACAAAGGTCACTGTCAGGGATGCGCGATCACTATCGTTGTTTGCTAAAATTCGTGCCGCGTGACGTCATCGGAATTTATTTCAGAAAAACAGAAGGCCTGCACGGAGATGGTAAGCGTGATATAATCGTATGACTAATAGCTTTCTCCGACGATTTGTCTCCGTAGCGTCTATATTATGTTTACATTGACCTATTCTCGGTCATGGGCAGATAAATTTAGTCGCTATGGATAAAATTGATTATCAAATGAAACGAAGAGATTGCTCTAATTGGTTTATCTAATTACGAAATAGATTATGTATATACATATATCATATTGATACTACTTTATACGCAGTTTATGTAGATATTACGGAAAAAATAATTATGTAGATATTACGAAAAAATTCTCTAATTTTGTCGATCTCCTTATTCTTAGATTATATAAAAAATGATAATTTAAATTTTACTTCGTTCTTCATTTTGCAAGCGCAATAAAGAGTTAAATCGAAAAACATAACGGATGACAAACAAATTATTTCTTAAAAATAATGCTCCTAAAATCTTATTACTTATATATCTATTTGACATCTCTTTGCAAAGGTATCTTTGGTTGTAAAATAAAGATTACGAAAATACATATAGAGGATTGAATAAAATAGGGGCGAACCCAACTTTTTTATTTTATAGTGACGATATTCGTACTATTAATGTGTGTTTACACTCAAAGCTGCAATAAGTCACGCGGTCAGAATGAACACAATAGCTGAGAAAAAATGGGGATACGAAGAAAGAAGATGGGACGCAGGACAAAAGGACGAGCATTGCTCGATAAAGTAAAAAGAAAACCGCAAAGAGATTTGTCGTCGCATCCACTCGTGCGGAATATTACAACTCGGTGACATCTGTGTTAGGACAGTTCCGCTTTAAAAAGAATACTTTAAAAGCCAGAGGGTTTATAACGGGGGAGGCCGAGCGGGGGTATACAGCGGAGAGAGCGGCGTATAGTATAGGGAAGGAAGAACTACATATAGAGGTGTAACGAGCAGAACTCAACTCACGAACTCACTCCCAGTTTTTAGTGGCAACTTGTTGCTCTATGCCCATTCATACGGCTCTAACTCCCATTACGTCACGTCACATCAACTTATAATAATGGTAATAGCGGGAGAGAGCGGCTGCCGCCGCTGCGAAACCCGAATTCGAAACACGATTATTCGTATCTCTGCAGGGTCGGGGACAAAACATCTCTTCCCCACCCCGTTCTGTCCCGTCCCGTTTTGACGGATCAGCGTTAAACGGATTTACATACGCACGTCTCTGCTTCCTGTTTCGCGTATTTACGGAAACGATTCCGCGATATGAATTGCGCGCTATTTGACGTTTAACCGCTGGCGGCTCTGTACATTGCCGTTTAAATAGCGCGCCCCGATTGAAAAGAAGAGATAACATGATCTCAAAATAATGGAAACGTAACGTCGAAAGATAGAATGTAAAAAACATTACTTTTGAAAACGCATAAACTTGGCCGTAATACAATTTTAATACGTAAAAACACTTATTCCGGGAATGAATTTAATTAGCTTATAACGAAGTCGAAGAAAGCCGCTTAATGATTTCAAAGGCGAAGTCCCCATAATGATAATGATAAACGCGACATACAGATTGGAGAATCTTATCTTTATATAAGTATATATATGTTGTAGGTATATAAGTAGCCAGTCGCGTAAATTACAAGAAGTAATACGGTTACACCTAAGTTATGTACTCCCAGTTATACTACTCGAAACATCGCATATAACGCGTGAAACACTCAGAATGCATTTTCGTAAAATACTGTCACGTTCCGCATTCTTTGCTTTAACGTCCTTGGCGCGCGACGTAATTTCGTGCGCATAACTACCACTCAAATTGCTGTTTACAGCGCCCAACTCCACTCAACTCTCACGACGGCAACGTGCGCGGCGCAAAGGCGTCATAAAAATTTTGATTTCGAGCTTTCACCCCTGAACTTCCCGCCCGTTGCTGCGTTCATCTTAATCTTAAGGAATGTAAGGCGTGAAAACTTGGAACCTAATTCCTCGATTAACTTGATGCGACACTCATTTTAACAGAATCTCTTCACTTTTCTAATCCAGTTGAGGTGTTTGACACGTTAAACATTGCGAAAATGGCAACAAAAGTTTATGATACATAGTGCGTACAGAGATTCGCGAAATCTCTCCAGTTTTTCTCATATTACGAAAAGTAATATGAGAAAGATATTACGAGAAACATTACGAGGAAAATATTACGAGAAGTAATATGCGGTTTTTCTCATTAGTTAAGAAATCGAAACCCAAATGGAATAGTTATTAAATCATAAATGTAATTCATAGAAATATGATTTCTGTCCGGATAGAATAAAACAGCAGAATTCAAGTTATACATTTTTCTAATTTACTGTCAGCTTTTCATATAATAATCATAAAAGTAATCGGTTTCTGTAATTTTCCGATGATATATGTATAGGATAATGTAAAGGACTGTATAGGATAATGTATAGGATATGTATAGGATAATGTAAAGGACATACATAATGTAAAGGATTTTTACGCATTTTGGGTAACCCTTTTTATTTTCTTCTATTTTACCGTTAATGATCTGTGTGTACTCCCAAAATATTTTAATGTTCGTCGCGCTTCCTATCTATTGTTCCTTAATGGATTTAAGTCATCTTGAAACACATTGGCTGTATTTGTTAAGATTTTCGAAAAGATATGTCATATTATCGTGCATACCTGCTTGACAGAATTTCCATTAATTGTTGCAACAATTAATGATGAATCATCCAAATTCTTTAAAATAGTTAGTTGTCCAATATTGAGTTACTGAACAAGTGGCGAAAGAAAAGCCTTTTATAGGGTAGACCGGGGCACGTTGTCACTTTGGCTTTATTTAAAAAACTCTATAGTGTAACTATTTTGGTCATTTTCTTGCGAATTTGTACGCCTGTCATTTCGTAATTCTTTCAATTCTTTGTTCGGTATTGAATTGTATTATGTTCGGTGGTCTTTTACAGACAATTACATGACAATAATTTATCTTGTTGACTTTGTGAAACAGTCGACGGATATTCTTTTCTTCAAGATTTGATTTCTAAATGACCTTGCAAAGTAAGTTCCTTGTAAATAATATGTTATTCTCCTTTTCATATTTCCTGAATGCAATTACTTACTATTGACCTACGGATAATAGAACAATAAAAAAAGTCGCGTGAAAGATATTTTTTAAAATTTCATTGTTAAGCGGCTTCTTATTTAACATTTGTCAATCCTGATAAGAGGTAAATCCTGTTGTACAATAATGGGTAATGATTTTCGAACAATATTAGGAGACATTCAATAATTAATAGTTTATTATTATTTACTTTCGACAGTTGCTAATGTGGAAATTTATTGGTTTCAAGATTCTCTTCTCTGCCTTTTCTATAATTTCGCTTTTGCGGAGAAAAGAAAGGACAAAAAGAAGAGAAAAACAACGTCTTCTTCGAGAATAAAAATATGATACACATTTAATTAGGTATTAATTTGTATTCGTAGATCTCAGCAACGTTTACTGATTCAATGCGATATTGCAAGATACTTACTTCCGCGTTCTTTTCCGATGTTGTTTTGAAAAATTCTGCGCGATAAAGAAGTGACATAACGATAAAAGAGCGTCGTAACAGTAAATGTTCACATATTAATTACGCTATATACATATTATCAGTATAATATATTATCATTATACATTATCACTGTATGTACATTCCATTGCACCTATATTTATCAATAAAAACATTTAGTCGAGCAAACGTAATCGACGTGAATGCAACGTAATTGACATAAGCAACACATAACTGCAATTTAACTTATCTGTGTTGCGCTTTCGAAATAGGTCATTCTGTAAGTATCAATGGAAACACTTTTACTTTCTCCGTATCGTTTTGCTCGGTGATTGACTCGTCTCTGCAATAACCAAAGAAAGTAAAACTTGGTAACGGCTTTCCTCCTTTTCTTCAGAATTCTCAAACTTTACCTCGAGATTTTTCGCTCAACTTTTGCGCCAGTGAGAGTTCGCGACTCCGTGCAGATATTAGGATATTAACGTTTCTCGTATAAAATATTCTCATACGTCGATCTAGCTCATTATTCCGTATTCAAAAAAAAATTTAAAAATCAGTTCTTATTGCCATTCATAGAATCGTAGAATATAAGTAGAATATATTCTACGATTCTATGAATGGCAATAAGAACTGATTTTTATTCTTATATTATAATAAACAATTTAGTGCAAGATATATTATATGATTTTCCGATGTCTATTTTGTGCGGATAAAATTTTTTTAGATTTACTCTAATTACCATGCAAATTAGTACTTATAAACTTTTGGAGAGAATCGTCGATTAAAAAATTAAAATTAAACTTACAAAAATTCGGAATAACAAATCTGATAAGATAACAACAAAGTAAATAATTTTTCATATAATATATTAAATTTTGAGTTAAGAGAATGTTTTCTTTTTATAATCAGAGTCGTTATAATGTCACTGCGGGTCTTTAAAGATAAAGAATGATATAAAAAAAAGAGAAATATACCAGATAATATAGGAAGTATTCGCGATTTAATTGTTGTGAAACTGTGAAGGTGTATACAATTTCATGAATAAGTTCAATTTAAATGCTTCTTCCTTTCTCTTACATTCATTTCCAGTAAATATCCATTTTTATGCCTTTCGCTAATTTAATTTTTCGGTATTTGCAATTTTAAGTTGCGATTACAACGGATTACGCGGAGACTGAATGTCGCATATAAAATATAAAAATGTACTGAAAATCACGTAACTCATAATCCTTCAAACGCGACGCGCATTCGCGTCCACAATTTTAAATTACTTTTCGCATGTACGCGCGGACGATAAAGTTCGGTGAATTTTTCGCGAATTTGAGATAACCGCGAGTGTACTCTTGACCCGCGTTGACATATCACGATCAGAAGAGGGGAAAGAGACGAGGAGACGGGTGGAAATTTTAATTAAGCACTAGGCACTCGGGAATCGACACACGCCCCTGTGCCCGAGGCTCGCGCGAAATGGGTCCCCGCGAGGCGTAACGTAGAACGTTTTCAGGGCCTCGGGCAGGGCAGATAGGAGGTAGTTAGCAGAGGCAGGCTCGTAAGATTTCGGTGTGGTGGTACATGTACCTCATCCTGTCCACCGCGCCGACGTTAAGCTCGCTTCACACGCGGATCAACGTATTTCTCTCATGGCCAAGCGATTTGTTAATAATGATTAAATATTTCCCGGTGATTCATAATTTTGTGTAGGGCATATATAGTACGTTAGTGGATATATAATGACATTACTGTGGTTGTAATTTGTAATAAAGCTAAAAATATTGTTACAAAAAAAAGAAAATTAATGTAATGGATTTGTCGTTCATTTATTAATATCGAGATTTATTAACGAAGATAATTAATCTTAACTTTGCGATCATAGAAATTCACATTTCTTTTTTATCTAGAAAAATCTTTTACTTTTAGAAAAATTAAAAATATACAAAATTTATCAGTAATTTTATTTCAAAGAAAATCATAATCTAGAGAACTTAATAGAAAAGCGACAAAGCTTTTACATAAATTTAATAAAAATTTGTAATATCATTAATTCCCTTGTTACTGTTATTAAAAATATATGCCATCTTTTCGATCTATGAAATACATAATTCTTACATTTGATGCAATCAATTTATAAAGGAATAAATGTAATATAAATAATAATTCATGGATGTTCTTTTTTTATTCTGGATTATTCACAAACCTTGTGGTAGTCTATACACAGTCAATATCGAATTTTTATGCATCAGAGAGAATCTTTTGGAATTTTAAACCCCTACAAAAGATTTATGCATACGAGTGTATACGTAACTGTTTGCGAATACAATATATCAAGCTCGAATTCATAAATTTTTACAAGACTAAATGAGTAATTATATATATACGTCTCTCTGCGGGGTACATCACAAATATTATGTCATTTTATTTCTCAACTTTTCAATAAGTGTAGGCGTGTTTTGTGCACGCCGCTTAAGTGCCGGGTCGCCCACCCGCGGAATACACACACACACGAACGTGGCATCGTTATATACATGCAGCTCGTGTTGCACATACTTGTGTTTGCCTCTCTCACCCTCCCCTCTTTTCCCTTGCCCACCCAGCCTATGATTCGCTCTCCCTCTCTCCCTCCCTCCCTCTCTCTCTCTTTCTCTCTCCTTCTCTCTACCCTCGAGTACCGTTGCCTCTTGCCTTCTCTCTCTCTCTCTCTTTCCCCCTCTCTTTCTCTCTTTATCTTCTGTCTCCGTCTTACTCGCTACGAACGCGTTCACCCTTCTTCGTCGTTCGTTTCGGACCTGAAGACCGAAGGTAGATCGATCGGACGATTTTCCTCGGGGTTTTCCTCGGCGACGACCACCCCGCGACGAGTCGAGAAATTGCTCTCAGGGCTCCCGATTCGAGCGTGGAAAAAAATTCAGGTCGATCGAACGCACTCTCGCGAGAAGGACGATGGGAAAGAGGAGTGGGAGCGAGGGTGGCTGGCAGGGGTCGGGTTGGCGTGAGAGGGCCGCGGGCGGAAAGGGGGACAGCGAAAGGAGAGAGCGAAAGAGAGAGAGAAAGAGCGCGGGATAGAGGGAAAAGGGTGTCCCCAAACGAAGCATGGACATCGCGGATCTCCTGACGGATTTACGCCGGGGGAACGAACGAGGTCACGGACTAGAGAAAGGGAAAAGCCCGCGCTAGGCGCGGCGCAAAACTCTAACGCGTACCGCGAATTGTATCAGCCTTGAAGCCGAAATTTACCGGGCCGCCAAATTTTTTTTCTTCTCTCTCTCTCTCTCTCTCTCTCACTCACTATCTTTCTCTTTCTATCTTTCTCTCGCGTCGCGCAGTCGACGCGGTTCGTCGAACGCGAGCGAGAGGCATCGAGGACGAATCGCCAAACGCGCGATAACGGATCTTATCGGTGCGCCGCGAAACGAGTTCGTTCCAGTTCCACGCTCGCCAATTACGATCCTCCCGGGCCGTTATCGCGCATTACTCGCTCGCGCACGCTCGCCTTTTCATTATACGTTGTGAGCGCGAGAGAGAGAGAGAGAGAGAGAGAGAGAGAGAGAGAGAGAGAACAATAAACGGGCGCCGAGGCTACGTACGGCCCTGCATTTCGGCAAACTCGCCGCGGCCGCGGCACTGTCGCCGCCCGATAATTCGAGCCACCGCAAACTCGGCGTCTGCTCGCGACGCGTTCGCGACGCGACGCGCAAAGTTGGCGGGCGACCGGCGCGGAATGAGATCGCCGCTGTATCCGGAGATAAATACGCCGAGAAGGAGAGAAAGAGAGAGGAAAAAAGCGCTCCGGCAAGTAGCGGCCAGGTGATATCGCCTCGCTCGCCTCGTTTCGCGCGTGGTTTTATTCCCGAGAATAGGGGCGCTTAAATTTAATGAGTCGTCGATACTCTTTTGCTTCATTTGTACCACATGCCGCGCGTATCAGTATCATAACGATCAATATCTTGCGCCAAAAAATTATTATCATTATTATCATGATTATACTCATTATTTATTCGAGTATTATAAAGCTGTCAAATTTCTGTAGCTATAAATTAATGCAAAATAATTTGTAGATATTTCAAAGCGCACGAATGTCATCGATTATATGCGTAAGCTTTTGATAGCTCTATTTGTAATTTCTACACGCATTTGTATTTTTTTCCGTACAGCGCTATTTCCAGTATATCGATGTATATGACATCAAAGCATTATTTCCAAAACTCCGTTCGGTACAAGAAGCAAAGGTAGCAGTATCACTCGATATCAATATTGCTCGATACCGTTGAAACTTCGTGAGGCTCATCGCGCGCTCGCGATTCGATGCAACTTTTACGTGACGCTTCGAAATAAGAGCTGGATATACACCTGGCCGCCGCGGCCGCGCCGGTAAACGAAGGAGAAACGTGCGCCAATGCCGAATGAAATTCAATTGGAACGGCCATATGAGATAAGGAATCTTGCGTTCTATCTTACGGCGCTGTTACGTCGATTATGGTGTCTTTAGTGCCCGATGATACAGCCATCGACCGGCTTAACGTGTCGCCTGGCCTGTTTAACCTTCGCTTAGTTCGATCTTCAGCGACGTATTAAAGTTAACGTCGGAAATACCGGACGCGTATAAACCATTTCATCGGAGATTGATCATTCTGAAATTTGTATAAGCGACAATACCCGAGACCGTATTCGCGAGAATTTCCATTCGGAACGTGATAATGTTGTCACCATAGAGCGATATCGTGTTAATGATTTCGCGTAAACGTCCGCGATTTCGGTGGAAAAATATCGGACGAGAGTGCGCGATCGAGAAGACGCGATGACAATTTCGGTGTTCGTATAACGACGTTTAGCGCGTTCTCGACGTTTTAACGTGATGTTTTACTTTTTCGTTATCCGTGATAATTATAAAGTATCGCAATTCGCGTACCTATGTGTCAGGAGATATATTATAAAACCGCGCTTCCCCCTCCCCTCTTCGTCGGTTTTAATTTCGACCTCTGATCCGTTCTCTCGCGCTACACCAGAATTACTGCTCTCTCGCGCCTATTATCGCCCGTTATTAGTCGTTTAATAAATTACTGTGAAAACGTTCAGGAAAAAAAAAACCGATCAGTCGGGCCGATCGCGGAACAGGCGGACGGACGACGCTCATTAATTCTAACGACCCGACGGACGGATAATGACGTACGCATCGTGACTATTCCTCGATTCGCTCGAACCAGTGGCAAAATGACACCGTTAACCTCGCGCCCGGCGATAACAAATATCGGAAGGGTAATAATCGTGCACGCATCGGCGAACTGCTCGCGAACCGCCGGGCTTTTAATGACTCGAACTCGTGTCGTGCGAGCTCCTCGTTCCATCTAATATCCCGGCAAGAATACGCGTGTAGAGGCGCGCGCGTGTAAACACAAGTGTGATGTGAGCGACTTGTAAGTGTAACGAGTCCGGGAGACGACATTTATTTGACATAAATATCTGAAGCAGCAAGTTCAAATTAGCCACGCGTCAACACTAACAGCTTCGATAAACTTTAATCGTCTTATTCCAAAAATTCCCAATATTAATGTTTACTCATTTACGTGTTATTTGTTTCGCCTCATTAATTAAATTATTCGTGCGAAAAAATAAAGTTATATTTCATAATAGAGAGCCCACTGTTTTTTTTTCCCCGCTCCTTCCTACAACATAATGTTTTCCAAACTCGCCTCTCGACGCGAATGCATCGGCTTTACAAAAATAACGCTCTCGCGCGTCGCCGCGCAACAATATCCCACCCAACCCACGACGACGACTACCCTCTGCCTGCGCACACGTGTTATTTATGATTAGAACGGGATTACCCCGAGGGACATCGATGTAATGACCGATCCTGGGCCGCCTCGACGGCCGACGAGAGGTCTATCTGGGACACGCGCGAATTTTTGCGCGGACGAAATTGCCGACGTAAACCTCCGCGTGCGTTTATATACGAACGAGCGCGCTTACACACGTGCGTAATACGTATATAGCGATTACGTGGCGTACACAGGGCGGAACGGCCAGTCGTGACGTCACACAACTCTCGCTACGACTACGCCTTTAACGGAAGAGAGATAGAGAAAGAGGCAGATGGGGAGAGAGCCGCTCGGTGACGTTATTCCCGTAAAATCCCGGGCTCAGCTATCCACGTGGCGGCCTCATGAACCCTTTCAGTGAGAGTCTTCAAGTTCTCTCCCAGAGTCCTCCGTGCGAGTTGACGGTCGATGCACTACGCGACCGAAATCGATACGCGCGGAAACTTTGTGCGTGTATATATATTAGTCAATCCGGTCCTTTGATCGATCGTCGTTCGATTATTCGTCAAATTCATTTAACAGAAACATCCTGCTAATCTTATGATTCTTGTATAATTAACCAACAGCAGAAACATAACAGAGAAAATTATATAATATAACACTGTACAGGTATTAATAAATATAATAAAATATCAATATAAATATTACACGTATTATTAAACAGTAATAATAATATTGGTTCTGTTTTGCGTGCGATATCGATCTAAATATATGCATTTAAGAGCGCGTTCTTATTTGATATCGAAAAGAAAAAAAATATATATATACAGGAAGGAAGTCATAATGCTGTCTTTTTACGACTTTTGAACAGTATTTAAACGAGTATTTATGAGCGTTAATTTCATATCGCGTTCTTTGTGATTCGAGATTAGCAATTACAATCACCCTACCGCTTTAACGCGATATTCACGGGGAGTTCTCGCGGATTATTATGTATTTGTGCAAACTTGCAAAACTTAGTTACGGGATGTTAACCGGATAATTTCTGCTTAAGAGTACTTTACCCAGCCTTTATTACATTTGGCCACTAATCGTTTCAGAGAAAATAAAAGATAAACACAAACGGGAGAAAACGAAACAAAGATTGCGCGATAAAGTCTGCTCGTGATCTTAAGTCCTTAAAGGTAGACTTTAATCAAACGCCACTCGGAAACAATAACTCCAATTATTGTTCTCGTCCAAAATTCCTCTTTTAATACGTCGCCATTGTTAATGTGATTGACGCAATTTAATGAAAATATCGCGGCTTGCGCCGCCATAGAAGCGACGAAAATTACGGGAAACCTAAATTATACGCACAACAAGAGGAAAATTAAAGATGAATTAAAGCGAACACAAAGATTGATTTGCAAATTATCCCAAACGGAAATGATTTGCAGCGAATCGAATTCTCGTTTAAGGTTGTTATTAATCCGCAACAGCTTTTGCGCTACCGTGACGAGAGTTCAAGAAACGTGAAGAGTCGTTACAGATATTTATCTCGTTTATGTTAATGAGAGAAGGAACTCAAGTGATACCAATTTTAATCTATCTTCGCGAAGGGATCGAGAATTGTCGAAATTACGTTGATATCGTCGAAATGATCGCGTGGTCGTGCGCCTTTCTTATTCCGGACTGGGAATATCGAGCCGCGCGAGCCGAGGTATTGAGATCGGATCGACCGCCCGGTATATCCGCGATCTCGCCGAATCGGCGTTCCCGACAAAGAAACACCACCCTCGGCCTTCTTCCTCGAGACCATCGCGTGCACCGTCGCCATCATCTTCGGCGTATACATAATTTCGCTCGGTCGCTCCCTAATCGACTCCTCGCGCTCTCCCCTTCTTCTTCTCTCCCGTTCCCCGTCTCGCTCTCTCTCTCTCTCTCTCTCTCTCTCTCTCTCTCGTTCTCTGTTCTCGCGTATCAGGTGCGTCACGAAGCTCTCCCAGTGCCCGGAGGCATCGATTTCGATGCCCAACGTCGCAACCTGGCTCAACGTCATAAGAAACTCGTCTACTTCCTTCTCCGATCCTCCCTATATCGCCGCCGGTAATTTTGGACCTGGTTGCCGCTCGGCTCTCGCGGGAAAGGAGACGACGAGGCTGCTTTCTCGATACCTCGATCGTACGGTGGGATCGAGGTAGAGAAGAAGCTCCGGAATGGGGTAGATGTTGGTGTTCGAGGGATAGAAGGTAGATGAGGGGTCGCGAACGATGAGGGGAAACCCGCCACGGCCGTGTGACGGAGGACATGGAGGGTGTGAGGCGGAGAGAGTGGTAGAATAGGGTGGCCAGAGAGGGTGGCAGCGAAGGTGGTTGCGAAGGGTGACCCGAGGGTGGCCGGACGAAGAGGGCCGGCGGAGGAGGTGGAGGGATACCTTGCTGGAAACGCGTCGGTTCGCCGGCACGCTAAGTATAGGCGTCCTCGCGACGCCGGCCGTCAATATACTACCCCTAACTAACCCCCCGGGGGGTCCGTGGGTGGTGTTGCTGACGGAGAAAGGCAGGCAGATCGTGCAGAGCGAGCGGATCGAGCGAGAGGGTGGAAGAAGCGGGAGAACGCGGGAGAACGCGCGATGGCGCGCGAGGGACGCTCGAGCGAGAAAGGGCGGAGGGACGACGAGGATCGCGAGACATGGCCGAGGCTGAGAGAAAGGAGGATGGAGCATTAGAAGGGAGAGGATGGTGGATGCTTGTGCACGAGGGGTCGTCGCCGTTCCCGACGCCAACGTCGTCGTCGTCGTAGTCGTCGTCGTCGTCGTCGTCGTCATTCTCTTCGTCGCCGTCCCGCTGGTTGTTGTGTGCGCGACGAGGTAGATGGGCACTACTATCCGACCAAGCATCCTATCCCATCCTATCCTCCCGACACTATCCTATCCTGACGTGGCTTAGTTTAGCTTAGGGCCTCGCCACCCTGGAAGCTTTCTCGTTGGATAGAAGAGGAGAGATACACGCGAATCACTAGCGGTGAGAGAGACAAACGGTATGAGAGACAGAGAACGGTACACAAGCCTTCGGGAGCGAGATCGCGTGGAGGAAGGCCAGAGACCGCGATGGTTAGGGGGTGGTGGGCAATGGGGGGTGGCGGATGACGATGACGACGACGACGGCGACGAGGATAGCGACGACGACGACGACGGCGATGGCGATGGTGACGACGACGACGACGACGACGAGGGAAATAGAGCGCGGCGAGAGCGTAGGGTTGGTAGGACATTGCGGATATATTCGCCTCTATCCAGCAGCGCGGCGAGAACCGGCCTCCTCCGCGCGCTCTCCACACCACCGACCATCCGACCGGCGGCGTAGCACAGCATCCTCTCCGGGGTTTCTCTCTCCTGACCATCCTGCGACGTAATCAGCGAGAGAACCCGCGCCACCCGCCCGCCCTCTCTCACCCTCTTTCACGTCAACCCCTCGGTATCCCCCCGACGCCACCGTCGTTCGCGTTCGCGCTCGCCCACTTCCACCCTCTCGTCCTCCTCCGCTTCGGATCTCGCCGCGACCCATCCTCTCTTCGCGCCTCCCTACACCCCCTCGGCATCCCTTACACACCGACTGCCTGCCTGCCATGGCATGCATCTATCCGGACGTCTATCTACCTATCTATCTCGATGCACTGGGTGTCCGTCCGAAAACCAGCTTCCATTTCTCTGCTTGAATAAACGCGAACGGAGCGAACGCGCCTCCCCTCCTCCCGCGATCACAACGATGGCGAATCCGCCGCTCCTATCGCGCTTTAACTTGAATCTTTAACTCGTAAACGCTAAAGATACCGATCTGTCGAACCGCTCGGTTTTCATACGAATCCCGTACTTTCCGCCTTTCCGTTCAAGATTAATTGAAATCAGCTTTAATACATTCTATATTATTGATGATCGTGGTTTATTAGTTGATCGTTATCGTCTGACATGATTGAACGTGTCTCCTGTATATCACATCTTTTTTTTTACGCATATATAACCGAGTGCATTTGCAGAATTACATGTAACGTCAATGGAGAGTAAATTAAAAGAGATAAGTAACATATTTGCAAAAATTGTTCACCGCCTCTGCAGAGATTTGATAGATTTGATATATTCATACGTAATTCATATAATAGTTGATTCTGATATAATTCATGCATTATTCATAGATTCTTGTGAAAATCGATTGAAATCCGCGTGATATCCAATTTCACTCTTAACATCAAGATTCTCGCTAAGAAATGATTGAAATTGACATTACTGCGAGAAAAATAATACTCGGTGAGATTATTTTCTCGGGAATGGTTATCAAGTTTTAAACTCTCGCCAGTTAGGTATTCGCATGTCAATCCGCTATTTGAATCTTTTGTCGCGCGTAATTTTTATTAAATTAAACATTGTAAAAATTAATATATTTACTTGTTAAAC
>NW_020220246.1:0-18755 GCF_003070985.1 Temnothorax curvispinosus | reverse complement strand
CTCTCTCTCTCCCTCCCTCCTTCCCTGTCGCCCTCTCGTACTCGCGAGAGCGAGCTCTCCTCCCCTTCGTCACCGACCGCGCTTCTCCCTCGGTTGCTCGCTCCACCGTTCCATCTTCCCTCGCGAGCTCGTACACAGGCACACCAACCTGTACATGAGGGTTCGCGCGGGCGCGCGCGAACGCGGGACACATGCACGCGCACGCACACAGACGCTCGGGTCCACGGATAACGTCCTCGATACGCCGCGCGGCACCGGCGGCACGACATCGAGGCGCTCCGAAAAGCGCTATCTCGCAGCACCTCGCTCGAAGCCTCGACTAATCAGCGCTTCGATCCGTGCTTTCGAGCGTCCTACTTTGATCATCGCCCGGTTCGCTCGTTCCCTGTGAGCGCGACGCTCGTGTAACGACGTTGTACCGTGTATAAATCCGGAGATTCGCGATCCCCGCGAGGCGCCCCCCCCCCCTCTCTATCTCTTTGTCTCTCCCTTTTTCTCTTTCCGTCACGGGCAAAAGGCGGGCGAATCGCGAGCGAACGCGCGACGCACGATGTCGGCAACGAGATACGTCGATGAGAGAGCGATATATTTAGACGACGGATCGCGACGGCGTGTACCATGTCTCTCGGACGTCCATCTTTTACGATTCGCCCCGACGAGAGCGCGCGCGCGCGCGCGCGTGTCTCGCGTTCCCGTTTGAATCCATCCGCTTTAAAGCACGATTTCGTCGCGCTTAACAACCTCGCGCCTTCGTTACTGCGCGCCATTTTGCCGCGCGCGGTTTCGCGTCGCCCGGGTCGAGTTAAAAATCACGAACACGGTGAAATGGGTCAGCGCGTTGACGAGGAAACGCGCGTCTTGAAAAAAGTAATTAATTACAATTTCGCAAAATCGCCAGCGTGACATCCCGATAAAAGACAGGTCGTTTAACGGTCGAAAGCGAAATTCCGGCAACGGACGTGGAACGACGATTAACTGAGCGTGAAGGGGGAAGAAGGATAGGCGCAAAAGAAGAAAAACAGAAAATCTCAAAATACTGGCGCGCTCGTAATTTTCACCCAAGTGGCTGTTAAATCCCCGCGTGGTCTATTTATCATCTCGCCGCGCGCGCTCGGGATATATTTCGTAATACATCCGTGCGTATGCGCGAGCGTGCATCCAGCTTTAGTCCGAGAGTTGTAAATTATCGCTAGCGCGGCGCGGCGCGAACGAATTAATACGCGGGTCTCGCGTAAGTTCATGGTTGAGAAACACTGCGCCAGCTGCCGCGGCGCGGTGGTATCTCCGCGTTGTCTGCTACCTCACACCCTCGTCTTGCGTCCCACGTGGATGCCGGTCGAAGGGGTCGCGCGGAATGAGGGTGACGCGCGGGGCCGTGGCGGCGCGGCGCGGCGCGGCGTGGCGTGGCGCGGCGCGGCGCGGCTCGGGTGACGAGGGGAGACACGGGGGGAGGAGGACGGAATGACGACGCGGCGCGGCGAGGCGAAGCGAGGCGAGGCGGGACGCGCGGGGAGAGACGGCCGAGGGCAACGGCGGCGATGAGGGAGCGCGAAGGGGTAAGGGGCCGGGGAAGGGAGGTAGGTTGCTTCGGTATGGGTTGGGTCGGGTGGTCAGAGGGGGCGGAAGTGGGCGAAAGGGTCGAGGGATACCGCCGTTGCCGTCGCCGCCACCCACTGACCATCTCTCTACCCTCGTCGTCGTCGTCGTCGTCCCAGGCTTCTCTACTACGCGCCTGCAAAAAAGAGTCCTTCCCGTATAGCGCTTCCCAAGACGCGGCGAAATCCGCGAGGAGCGAGAGATGTGACGCGAGAAATATCCGCGTTCGATGCCTCTATTCCGCGAAATTTTCCCGCGAGATTATTCTTCGGCAATTTGTCGGAGATAAAAAGTTGAAGAGCCGAGAGAGATAGATAGATAGGGAGAAAGAGGCATGAGCGACGGCGGGATATCGTGGGAGGGTGGGAGGGGGCTGGAGGGGTGGAGGGAAAGTGGGCGACGGGAGGAAACTGTTTAAACGCGATCACTGGGACACGCGTTGTGACGCGCAACGTTCCTCGCAACGTATTTTTCCTCCTCGTCTGTTTCTGTTACTATCTCGCTTTTCCCCACCTCTCCTTCCCTCTCTATCGCCCTACAAAGTACCGAAGAGAGAACGAGAGTGCGGCGTTCACGTTGTACGGTGCAATAAATTCTACTCGTAGATTATAATACAGTGGCGTAGGTCATGGACCGAGGACGATACGCACGCCACGCCACGTGCTCCCCACGTTTGCTTGTATACATTCTATCTCGCTCCGTTTCACAGCCCTACCGCTCACGTCGACGATTACTGAATGTGTTCACGTATTTACTCTTTGGTATTATTATTATTATTACTTCTCTCTGTCGACTGACACGAGGCACATGCCGGGCGCGCCAGCGCACGATTATCCTTCATCGGTGAAAGAGGATCCCTTTATATGCGACAGTTGCAACAATCTATATGACACGAACGATAATTTTACAGTTTGCTATTGTACCAACGTTACGCGATATGTTAGGTCCTGCGCACAATAGAGCACATATTAGAAATAAGAATAAATATACTAAATATTATAATATGTAATAATATAGGAATATTCTTGTAATAAATATTAAATATTAGGATATGTAAATGTAGGAATATTCCTATACTTATATCTTATATTTTTTTTTCTATTGTGCGTTTATTATGTTTAATTATTATTTCTAATTCCGATTTTTAATATTCAATATATTTAGTCTTATTCCTAATATGTACATACTCTATTGTGCGCAGGGTCCTTTTATGCTCCTTTAAAATTACATTTCTAAAGTTATCCTCGAAGGATACTGTTGTTTGAATTACTGGCAGTATTTGCCGCAAGAGGGTAACAGCTTACGGCTTGCTACTCAATCTGCACAAACTTTCGTGTTGGTGACGTCGGTCTTCAACGTTATCTCTAATTTTATTGATAATTATCGGAGGACTATCAATGGACCGAATTTTTACCAAACGTATATGAAATAGGGGTAGAATTTCCCGGGGGGTGCTATAGGGTGTATAGTTTTTCGTTACCGATCTTTTGGAAAGCGGTTTTTCTAATTTCTTCAATTTTTCGGTAAATAATTGACGGAATTTCAAAGAATTGTATATAAAACAGGGGTTGAATTTTCTGGGGAGTGCCATAAAGTGTATAATTTTTTGTTATCGATCTTTTTGGAAGCCGGTACTAAAATTTTTGAAATTAAAAATCATTTGACCGAATTTTTATTAAATTTCATATACTTTTAATATCGATTTTTTTGGAAACCGGTATCAGAAGTTTTTCGAATTAAAAACCATTTGACCGAATTTTTCTTAAAAGTATATGAAATAGGGGTAGAATTTCCCGGGGAGTATAATAAAGTGTATAATTTTTTGTTACCGAGATCATAGCAAATAAAAAAAAGGCTACAAACTGTTTTTTTTTTTATTATAATAGTGCATATGGAGAGAGGAAGAGAGAGAGAGAGAGAGAGAGAGAGAAAGAAAAATCAAATGTTATCGTGTCATAAAATATATATATACTTATTTGAGTAGTAGTAACATTTGAGTGAAACATTTAAGTAGTAATAAATTCTAAAATTTGAGTAGTAATAAATCCTATATCATGAGCTAATCATCCAAGTCTCAGGTAGCAGGCTAATGTTATTTGTCATCATTTCGACTACCTGGAGTCTGGCACACAAACTTCCGTAAGTTTGCCGATCTTTAACGGTATCTTATCGGTGTTTATATATACAAAACCGTAGTAACTCTTTTCACCTGCATTTTCTAGATTTTTATTAAATCGAGAAAACTGTTAAGGGCGCTTTTAAAAAGTCATCGTTGTGAGATCTTAGAATCTTAAGAACAAATTTGTCGAACGACGCGATCGGGTGAGAATCCCATTTTATCATTAACGATCCGCGGTCCTTCTTTCAGCCGGAACACCTGCGCTCGCCGACGTGGGTGCTGAACTATCAGAAGGGCAATAGTTTCGAGTGCGCGACGCTTTTGGCGAGCTTGCTGCTGGGGCAGAGTTATAACGCGTTCGTGGTGAGCGGATATGCGTCACGCGAACAAGTACTATGCGACATGACCAGAAGAACCTGCCCGTACTTGCCGGAGCCGGAGCGAACACCGCCATCGGCCGACAAGCCGAGAATCGACAGGTATCGATTAAAGGCACCGCCGGACTTCAGGAGTCGATTCCTCTTAGAGTTGGAAGATCGCGAGAGAGCGAAGACGGAGGCGGAGTTGCAACGACAAGAAGAAGAGCGACAGAGGATGATCGCTGTACGTGTATAAAAGGATACCGTTTTATCTTTGATATGTTAATTAAGAAATTTTTAATTTAGTTGCTCAATGTGGATCTAATATAAATATGGCTGCATTCGGGGAGCGCGCTATTAGCGCTATTTGCTTATTCTATCCTTGTTTTAGATTTAATGAGCGATAAAGATAGAATGATACAATAGCGCTAATAGCACGCTCTCCGAATGCAGCCTATATCTTATTAGTTTCTCAATGGATCTAATCTAATATAAATATATCTTATTATTCAATGCAATAACGCATAATCAGGATTTAAAGGGTTCTTTTTCATACTGAAGATAAATTAAGATTAAACATGTAAAGATTTCTTCCCCCTTCATAGAGCTTGCTACCGATTATGATTGTGTTTAATTATTAGACATGTTAGATTTTTAGATCATTATTTATGATTTTAGATCACACAGATCACACGCTAGATTAGACAATTAGACGATTAGATAGATACTTCTTAATTATACGATTTGATATGTCACTCCGCATCGTGATTGTTCATTCAATCTTATAATCCTAGGAATTCGAGCGTCCAAAGCCAGATAAGTATTTCGGTCATCGAATACACGCGTGGGTGGTCATCTTACCGGAAGATAAAGGCATAAGAAACCGAGAAATCACCGAACCGATTTTTGCCGAGCCTTCCTCCGGAACGTCTTACAACCCGACCGATGAGGAGACCAATTTGTTATATCTGGGGGTCGAAAGTATTTGGAACGACCAAAACTATTGGGTGAATATGCAGCCTCGCGAGAAGGGCTGCGCGGAAATCAACTGGGACTTGAGTAAAGTCGAGCTCTGGGAGCACTTGCTTCCCGGTGAACCGCGAATCGCGCGAAAAGACACGGACGAAACCGAGGAAGACGTAGGCGTGAAACAAGACAAGCATCTGGACATGCCGGCCTCGTACGTGAATGAAATCCGAATTTACAGTTCAGGTACATAAAGAATTACTATAGCATTAAAGCTTATATACAAATAACTCAAGACTCACCGACACTGATGCGCAACAGCGGAGCTGAAACTGCATTAATCTGTAACAAATAGATACAGCCAAATTAAAACAGCGCCCAAAATATCTCACATTTCAAAAGATAATTATTGCGTATGTTCAATTCTTTAATCTAAATATCTTTTAAACAGATTTAACAAAAAAGTTAAACAATATTTCCAAGAATCGTCCTTATTTAGGCCATGAACCATTAGAAAATTTGATAAATGTCGAAAGAAATAATTTTTATGCACAAATATAATCTAAGGATAGGCTTTAAAATTGTTATAGGTACATATATAAATATATTATAATGTTATGAATATTTCATATTAAATATTTTAAATTCTCGAAATAGTCAAATGTGTATTTAATATCACTACAAACATTACTTTAGGCCTGTTCGTTTTAGCTGAACTTCTTGCACGGTTCATCTTTTCCCTTTTTCTCTCCAACCCAGGTAGCAGAATGACGTCTAAAGACATCTTAATGACATATTATTGATGTTACAGACGCCATTAAGACGTTATAAATACGTTATTTGACATCACTCTGCTACCTGAGAACGTGAAAACCCAAGTAGCAAAGATGTCATTAACGCTGCGTCATAGACGTCATTAAGGCTGCATTCAGATATTCACTGTCAGTACTGCAAATCTATATTTTATATCACGTATACTATAGATTTTCAGCACTGAAAGTTGCTGACAGTGAATATCGGAATGCAGCCTAAGACGTTATTAAGACGTCATTTGACGTCACTTTGCTACCTGGGAAGAAAGAGGAATGATAAACCGTGCAAGAAATTCAGCTAAAACGAACAGGCCTATTGCGTCGCGGTGATAAACCGCGACGAATATTCCGTAAGTAAGAAGTCGGTAATAAATAAGTTACCCATGGTTGTTCCGCCGGCGCCTGAACCCCCCTGGACCCTGGACCGTTACTTCCTCCCAGATCTCGTCATATTGCTCCTTGACACTCACACAAGAGTCTCACATCACTAATCACCCGCATACTAATCACCGGAGCACTGGAGCACGATATTTGGCACGACACTCCCGATGACGATCGCGCGCGACGCCCCCGATCGTGACTTCATCACGTCGGGACGGAAGAACAACGCGAGAGATGATATAACTACAAATCGGTGAAACCCGATGCGACTCCTTCGCGGCGCTCCATTCTGAGATCCACAAATCGCGAAGACACTCGCTATTAATCGTCACTCGTTACGCCAGTAGCTAAAACGCATCGCGCGGCACTCGGTGCGGGGCACTCCCGACGACGATCACTCCGCGACGCGACGAATACCTCGAGAGATTCTGTTCCGATCTTACGAAGTTACGTGAGTTGGAAGCAACGAACGCGAGAGACGCGGAGCAAGATGGCGGACGGGATTCGTAAAAGCCGCGGCCAACTTCACACGTCGAGAGCAGCTACCAGCAGCTATACTTGTTGTAACGATGCTACACCTGTTGCACCCATCTGCACTTTTTCGTCCATTCTCCGCGCGCCTATATAATACACGCGTAATATATTGTCGCGTTTGATATTATCACATCGTACTGCAAAATCAATGATTATATAATCTGATATGAAAAATAGATAGGTCGTTGTCTTGTTGACACTGTTCTCACGACGAACTCCGATCGCGCGAGCCTCATGGAGCCTCGCGAGATCCACGCTCCGAAAAATAACGACGTTCAAACGTCGAATATATACATTCTGAGATCGACAAACGTTAGAGAACCGAGTTAACTGCAGCCGTGTGTGTGGTACTTACTAATCACACGCGTCGCGACGCCGCTCGACTCGCGGTCAATCTCCGTTTCGTTCCCGCGATTTTCCACAACAGAAAAAGTAAAACGGTAACTTCACTGCGACATCACGCGACACAACGCGAGTTGTTGAACAATTGACTTGAGACGCGACTGACCGTTCGGAGAATGCACGTCGCACGATCGATTCGAAACGTATTGTTCATAATTGTTCGACGCGCAATACGAACGTATGAATGGAAATAATGTCGTTAATAAATTGTCGATATATCCTTAGCCTTTCCTCAGACGCTCCGGCGAGTCGCGTATTACTTACGTTCTCGGCGAGCGTCCAATACCACAATCGTTCACCGAGCCCTAAGTAGCGATCAAGCGTGATTGGTTCTCACTTTTAGATCCAACCAATCGCACACTTCTGTCTGAAATAAGCGCCATATTTAACCCGCGCGAAAATTCAAAGCGCGATGGAAGAATATCCGGGAACGTTAAGGCCGTCGCGCACAAAATGCATAGCTTAACATAAGCGTAGCGTAAGACCGCTAAACCAATGAGCATCCAGCATAAAGTCGCCATATTAATTTACATAAGATGCTCATTGGTCCAGCGGTCTTATGCCACGCTTATGCAACCTATGCAATTTTGTGTGCGATGGCCTTTAGCGTTATCAAGGAAATAATTACTGTCTAAAATATCGCGTTGAAACGATAAATTATAATTCCCGTGCGTTCCCGTCTCGATTCCTACTTTAAGTCGATCTTTATAGATTTATAAATTAATACTTCAATTGAGAGCGAGGTGTCTAAAATATTTGAGACAAGTATCTGCGTAATCATCGTGACATTTCGTAACACTTGCAAATTTGATACGCGACATTATATGCGATAATAGTTAATCATACGTAGGGAATAATCGCGTAGTTTGTCGCTAGCATTCGTCACAACCACGTTTTTTAGACCGATAAAACCTTTATTAAGAAAGAGGATTAAGTAAATTATGTCTAACGATTATAAAATGTTATTAGATACATATATATAGACAGCAAATTCAAATTAAGATTGAAATAGTGATATCTCCATTTCCATTATCTTCTTAATAAAGGTTTTATATTGGTTAATCATTCTATTAAAAAAGCTTATTAAATCAAATGTATATTTAAGAAATAAAATTTATTGTAATATTATTAGGTATAAAATAATATATATCTTTTTCCATATTTTTACGTCTTTAAAAGAATGAAATTATACGTGTAATCAAGAAAATGAAATTAAAATCAGTGAATACAGTAGTAATGGTTCTCTGGAATAATCTGTTACATATTTATCTATACCTACCCAATATTTCGCTTTTTCAGATTTTGAAAGACGATATCCACGGGGCGGTAAAACGATACTTTACAAAAAGGCCAAGGTAGAATTATACGCGCCGTACGTTCGAGCTGACGGTTTAACTCAAAGAGTAACCGTCTACGAAGATTACGAATATACTACTCCTGTCCAAAGTTACGAGAAGTATTCCAACAGAGGTGACTGTCTTACGGAATCCAGGAAAGACTTCGTCGCCGATACCGTCACGGATTTCTTTGAGAAAGGTCGACCGGACCACTGCAAAGGTATACAATTCGGAATAAAAGAAATGTTGGAACGCGAGCTCCGTGTATCGTTCTTTTAATGGTAAACAAATATTTCAGCGCATCGTTATTCTGCGTCCAATGGCGATTTGATAAACGGTGAAAGAACAATAGATTTCTACGATAGCGCGCAGTTCGATGGACTGTCGCGCATCGAGATAGGCCCGCTATATCTGACTCAGCATTACGTGGACCGTGAGGATCTTCTGTATTACAGGTGAATCGATATTCCCTAATTTTAATTATTGTCGTGTTAGTTCTATTTCGAACGAATAGAAAGATTTCGAACGAAAATCAGATTTGTCATGTCTTGCACATTCTTCCTGCACGTACAAATTTTTCTCGCATAAAAATGTCATGCTATGAATACGTAATATTGTATTATTTTAATACTCTTAATTGTATTATTTTCACAGACACGCCGAATTTTCGGTGGACCAGGACAATACGGTGACGGACGGTGGTGTCCGTTCTCGACGCATTTCGGTAACGTTCCTCGTAAAAGTCGATTAAATTTACAGTATACATGAGATAATTAATTGACTCTTTTTGCATCTCGCAGAAAATCATTGAAAAGTATCATAGGAACGAAAAAATTCTGGCTTGCAAGGACGTCGCTATTCGTGAATTCACAATGATCGAAAATGAAATCTGCATTAAATTTCATTACGATCGAGACCGGAGTACTCGAGCTACTCGTACATTTATAAAACCGTCGATGGCGGACAGGGGGGATCGTTTAGTCTTCGATCCTACGATGACCCACGGATATAACGTAAATTTTCGTTATAGCAAAAATATTGGCAAGGAGAAGATGACGATGTAATCTGAAATCTTTACTTCAGCCAGATCCGACTGCGCCGCCGGAGAAAAATCTCGACCTCTTTTATGCGCTTGATAAGCATCTAAAGGACGAAGACCACTCTGTACTTCACATCAGAGATGCCGAAGCCGATATCGTAGCGTTCCTGCGAAGAAGAGCCGATGAAAATTTAAATCCGCAGTTCACAATTTCATTATTCGACGGAAATCGAACAGCCGAGACAGCAGCCGAATTGGATACGGTATTTATCAGCGATCTAATTGAAATTTCTTTTATTAATCAACTGCACAATCCGCTTTCAGAAAGCAATAAGGCAACCGAGTAAACGCGAAGTTGTGCAAGAGATAAACGAACTGGGGCCATATCTCGCGCGAATAGGCAACCCGGCGTACATCAGTAAAACGGAAGCATATCTGCTGCGCGACGACTGTTTGAGCGACTTCAAGCAAATGTCCATTGACAAAGCAAATCGTATTTTACGTATGATCGAAAAACAGGCTGCGGAACTAGAAAGGATGCAAGCCCTTCTAACGCAGGTTCGTTGGAAGCTTTGTTCTGTACGTTGGTTCACACCGAACAATCTTTTCTACGTAATATCAATATATTTCGATATAATTATTGTAAATATTTACGTGCAGACTGTAGATTTATCGAAAGCGGAGGAGGAACAGATGCTAGCCAAGATAAACGAGATAAGCTTCAATATGCACGTGTTGGAAACGTATCTCAATCGGCACAGAGATGTGGTGCCGCAGAGATACAGGATACTGGTAGATCGTTTACGGCAAAATCCGCATCTCCAAGTGCTTCAGAAATATTGAAAAATCATATTTAAAAATGTATACATATGTATAAGTATATTACCTCGCGCGCGTAAAAAGGAACTTCTAAGTATTTTAAAAAATTATACTCATTTTGTATCATCAGAGAGTATATTGGCATCACAAAATGTACAATCACAATGTATTTATCGAAAGGACCACGACCCCATTTGACCAATGCATCGACCTAAAATGATTTAAAAAAATAAATCGCGAATAATATAATAATAAATAAATCGTGAATAATAAATAAATATATGACGATCTTGTAACATTGTTTCATTACCTTCATCGTCAAAAGTGGCCAGCGTGAATTTGCTAAGTTTATTTGTGAAGCTTCCACTAGGGAAAACTAGCGGATGATCCAACTGATCGTTGCTGCTATCGCTGTTAATAAATTGACGGCGATAGTCCTCCGCAAAGCCGGATATTAAAGTGTCCATCATTGGCGCCTGAAACAGCGATTTTTATTGTACAATATTTCGTATTTATAAAGGTAATTACGTGTAAATACGTGTATTAATTATATTATTAATAATATACGTGTTAGGTAAATAATTTTCAAAATGATTTACTTACTTGTCTTGAGAATACTTGCAGAATCTTGTAGACACGCGCTCCGTTCTCTCGTACCGGAAATTGCACGAACAAGCAAGGTAGACAATCCGGATTATTCTCATCCGAGGGTTTCGCCATTTCCCAGCTTAATTCCGAGTATTTTAGCCCTAATAGCAAGCTCTACATAAATATATTTCAAATGTTACTATACTATATATTCTATAAATATATCTTATACAAAGTTTCGTTCGAAATTATCGCATTTAAATGAGAATTTCAGCTTGATAAACACCGCACTTACGCATTGCATGTCATCCACTATGTACACCCCCGACGTATTGATCGCGATGAGGACCTGCATATCGCGATTAGTGATCCAGGATGCGAGTCCCCTAACGGGTCGTTCGATTTGCCCTTGAAAGAAGGCCGCGCCGTAGCACGGTAAGTTCCAACAGAACTCGAGATACTTTCTGATCAATTTCTTGGGATTTGCGTTGGCGCTACCATTGTGACTGGGTATTCGCTTGTATTGCTCCAGAAGGTGCGCCTCGGGTGCTCCCTTGCCACCCACCAGTCCCAATCCGAGTCCCAATCCTAATAGAAGACTGGGAGAAGCGTAATAATGCGGTAAAAATCGGCCGCGATGTCTGTGGAAAAACGCCAGGGTGTGGGTTTGCGCGTTATAAGGCCCAAGCTCGATTCGGGCCTGTAACGCTCCTAAACTAGCGTAACGTGCAGGACCATCACACGCGTACCGTCCTGGACAAAAAGACGAATTTATATTATAAATAAAATTATATAATTTTTATAGAAAGGATCTTATTTCTTTCATTCTCCGTACCTTGCAGAACATTGTACTTGGCTTCTGCATAGAGCAGTTCAAGGACCTTGGTATCCTTGATCTGTTCTTCCTCCGACTTGGTGAGAAATATATTTCTACGAAAATATAACAAAGGTTCCTCGTCGTCGGGGTCTTCTATATGACAGGTATACTTGGTTACAAGATAATTCCATTTCGCAGCCAATTCCACGGGCTTGTGTGTTGGACGTAATTGAACTTCCAGCTGCGAAGAACACATCCACAGTGCAAAAATTGGCGTGGTGGTTGCCAAGGAGAATCTCGATAGACCCAGCTCCGCTTCCGACTGCACTATCGTGAAAATCTGCTGTGCAGTTGCGTTTTGTTCAACTTCCATTGTTAAGAACACTCCCGTCATTAAATAAACGGCAATGCGTACAGTGGGCCTTCCCGTATTCGAATACTGCGGTTGATTCGTCATTGTTTTACTTACTGTAAACGAAGAAAATAAGGAAAAGATAATAAATATTGAAAAATATCAATTCTTGTAGTCGCAGAACAATTTCTAAACACATACAGGTAGACGAATGTCCTTCCGCTTTGTAGTCATTTGGATAGCGACGCAATGGTTGCCCTCTCTGAATCGTGCAATCATTTTGTTGATCCATTTCCTTCAATTTTTCGTTTAATTTTCATCAATTGATTATAAAACCTATTAAAACAGCAATAAAAAAATAAATTGAAATTACACGTACACACATTGTGTGACCTGTAGCCGTTACTTTATTCACTCGTATCGTTTATATTATATTTACCTTTTTGACTTAAAATATTTTAATCAATACATATTATTTAAAATTACACGTTCATAACACACTTCTGTTATTATCATAAAAATAAACGATTATTCTTATCACTAGTTCATTATTGCATCTTAGATATTTCGCCCACATTTTCAATCCGGTAAACTATATTCACTTGTGTCTGTAAAATTACGCATTGTCAACATGAAGCTTTTAGTTTCTCTATTTTGGCTTTATTTCAACGCGTGTTACTGTGCTACGCCGCGCTGCCATCTGAACTCTGGAGCAGCTACAGCAGTTATTGATTATTTGTACGTATATACATATGTATGTAGAATGTATGCATTATCTTGTGTGTGTGTTTGTGTGTGTGATACTGCTAATTTCTATATTAAAACTCGCATTTACATAGAAAAAAAAAAGATTAATTAAAGTCATAAAATACTTTATTAACAAAAGTTACTCATCGCTTCTCATAGTATTGTACACAAGTAATATCTTTGTAGTCCATGTACAAAAAAAGAAATTTATTCCATTCTCATTAAAAAAAAAAAAATTGCATTATCAATGATGCATCCTAATAGATGTAGAAACAAGTATTAGTCCAGTTTTCTTACATATTACATTCAAACAGCTTTATCACTTACATGATTCAAAAGTGATGGAATACTCTGTTTATTATATTATTCTTACAAGAATAGTCTAAATTATATGCTAAAAAATAACTTACGGGTAATACGACATTAAAGGATTTTCAAGTAAACTGGTTTTGGAAACTGTTGGTATGTAATATTATTGGTATTATCATACTGTCTCCTGCATATTGACAAGTAATCGAAGTTAAAGAAATCTTTGTACGTGAAACATTTAATCTACGCATAAATCTCGCTCTTTATATCAGATCAGCCACATTCATCGGCATTTCGTCTATTTGCGTAGAATAATATTGCTCGATATCTCGGAGAATTCTTATATCGTCAGTTTTCACGAAGTTTATCGACACACCCTTACGGCCGAAACGTCCCGATCGACCTATTCTATGGATATACAATTCACGATTGTTAGGCAAATCGTAATTAATTACGAGCGACACCTGCTGAACGTCGATTCCTCTCGCCCATACATCCGTTGTGATTAACACGCGACTGTAAAAGAAGAAATTGTATTAATATAAATTCTTGTAAAAAATACGTTGTTGTAAATATGTTGTTTTAAGATTTTATCTTACCTCTGGCCAGATCGAAACTCTTTCATTATGTTGTCTCGTTCTTTCTGTGGCATATCTCCGTGCATAGAACATACTGTAAAATTGGCTTCTCGCATTTTTTCCGTCAACCAGTCTACTTTACGTTTAGTATTACAAAATATAACCGCTTGCGTTATCGTTAACGTGTCATATAAATCACAGAGTGTGTCAAATTTCCACTCTTCTCGTTCTACAGCGACGAAGAATTGCTTGATTCCTTCCAATGTCAATTCATCACTGGAATCAGAAATAATTAGAGCAACATATACATATACGTGGTTTAGTAGTGACAATTAAAGGTAAATTATTTACCGTTTGACGAGGATACGGATGGGGTCCGTCATAAATTTACTAGTCATCTCGAGAATTTCGTGCGGCAAAGTGGCCGAAACTAAAACAACTTGCGTCGCTGGTGGTAGATATCGATACACATCATAAATTTGTTCCTTGAAACCTTTGTTCAACATCTCGTCAGATTCGTCCAATACCAGCATTTTAATAGCCCTAGTCCTGAGTACTCGCCTCTTAATCATATCTGGATGTTTCACAATTTTATATAAATGTTAGTATGTTTATGTACACGTTTATGTTTATGTATAAAAATTATGATACCTACCAAATACTCTACCAGGTGTGCCAGACACTACATGCTGACCGTAATCAAGCTTTCTGATATCTTCTCCAAGATTTGTACCACCAATGCAAGCATGACATTGTACATTCATGAAGTCTCCCAATGCGAGAATAACCTTCTGGATTTGAGTGGCAAGTTCTCGAGTCGGAGACAAAACCAGAACTTGAGTTTCTCGTACTTGCGTGTCCAACGACTGCAATATCGCAATCGAGAAGGTAGCAGTTTTTCCCGTACCAGATTGTGCCTGAGCTATCACATCTCTGCCCTTCATGATAGGTTTAATAGATCGTTGCTGTATGGCTGACGGTTTCTCAAAACCTACATAGAAATAGAAACAGAATGTATCTCACTTTTCACATATTTAGAAACATTCAAGTTGAGACTTTGATCGTGATAACGAAGCTACAAAGAAAAAAAAGATGAAAATAAGAAAAAAATCTGATAAATATAAGTATAAACGTAACTTGGGAAAGAATAATAAAGAGAGATTGTGGAAGAGGTTCTGGAGCAACGAGTTAGACACCACCAAGAGAAATGTATTGAAGAAAGTATATAGAGAGAGGTTGGTGAAGGAGGTAGAGAAGAGGAAGGATAGACTGAAGATTAAAATAAAAAGATAGGCCGATAATTACAACATAGGAATGTCAAGTATGGCGCAAGTAAATGGTTAAAAAAACATTGTCAACCAAGTCTACTTCTTGGCTATGTAATTGGAGTTAATAAATTATTATTATATAAGTATAAATATATGAAAACAAATCAGAATAAGTTGTTAACGACTGCGACGAAAAATTGCCATAATCAATGTCTTCGCGGAAAGAAAATGCGCGTTGCGTCAATTATACGTGCGAAATGATCTGTTTACTTTGTAAACCGATCCTCTGACCTACGATTCAATCTAAAAAAATATATAAGCCGCGCAAAAAGTGAGGTTAGCTCGTAACGAGGAGCGGTGAACGACATACCGTAAGCATAGATTCCACGCAACAATTCGTCGCGGAGACCCATGTTGTCGAAGGTAGGAATAACCTCGACATCTTCGCTGGTTTCAAACTCGACGTTTGATAAATCTTCGGTTTGCGCCACACGACGTGATTTCTCCGCCATTTCGTCCAAAGCGTTGCGACGTGACGCGAGCGCGAGATGCGACGTAAATGACGTAAATCCACGATTCTCCGTGCGGGCGCTCGGCGTCGTGGCGCTAGCGCATGAAGTTAGGCACGCTAGGGAATTAACGCGTCCGCTACTCCGCTTTCCGGAACTAGGTAGACACATAAATGAAAAGAGATTGGTCCTCGAATTTTAATTATTAATTAATCTATTTTCGTCTCCAGCGCAGATATTTATCAGACAAAAAATCCTACGCTTTTTTACTGCACAACTTAATATTAATAACATGTCATTTATCTTCAATTTTAATTTATGTTGTATTATTTTCCATAATTATCTATCACACGATTCACACGTCTGGAGTAGTCTGGACACGTCTGATAATGGGAGGAGGGAGAACGTGGTAGGGGTCCCGGGCCGCGACAATCGTGGTGTTTCAAACTTTCTCTTTTAATTACACCGAAGATTACGCGTATCGAGTAATTGCGAACGTTCGTATTATATACGATCTAGAAGATCCCTTTTTAACTGCATTGCTCAGCTATTTTGTATCAAGTAAGTATGTGAGAAATTCTCATCGAGCGCACGCTCGTCGGGATTGTAGGTTATATTGTGTTTACAATGATTTGTCTTTGCAACTCGTATGTATGTACGTTGGTGCTGAGATACTTATTACGATAACTCATAAGATACTCTCCTTTCGTTCGTACTGCAACTGCGATTCTACCTAAGCATTGGTCAAAGTTTGCCCAACGAACTTCACACTCACTTGTAAATACTGACTGTACTTCTGGCAGAATGGAGTCCAGGACTGAATTTAAGATAAAGTCACCGCCGACCGACGCAATTTCTGCGGTCGAATTTGGACCAAACTCCACACAGTTCCTATTAGTGTCGTCGTGGGACAGTACAGTAAGACTGTACGACATACACGCTAACACGATGAGGCTAAAGTACAATCACGACTTACCAGTATTGGACGTCGCGTTTCAGGTAACTAATTTCTTTCATTTTGCTCAATTGTACAATTTAAAGACACTTTAGATCATGTTTTATATATATAAATCGTTTTAGCTTTACTTGTATTTGTTTCTGTCACAAAGAAGTTAATATTGAAATTTGTTCTCTAAGTCTCTAATGTCTTTAATAGGATGACAGAAGCAAATCTGAATCTTTCACCTGCTCTATTATTGCGTTACCTAACACTTTCAAAAGTTTTCGATTATTTTTCTGACAATTCTCTGATAATTTTCTTTATCACAAAATTATTTGCAGGATGCAGTTCACGCGTATAGCGGTGGTCTAGGAAATACTCTGAAAATGTATGACATAAATAGCAATACTGGTACTATTATCTTTTTTAATTTTGTTATTTTACTTTGTTAATGTTTTTATCACATAGTATATATTGAAAATATTGTCTGTAGAATCAATAATGGGCACACATGAGAAACCGATCAGAAAAATAGAGTATTGCGCAGCCGTAAATGCGATACTAACTGGCGGTTGGGACGCCGCGGTAAAACTATGGGATCCACGAACACCTACCTGCGTCGGTAGTTATCTGCAACCTGACGTAGTCCTTGCTTTGTCTGTATGCGGCGACAAATTCGTCGTGGGCACGGCAAAACGAAAAGTTTGCATTTGGGATTTGAGAAACATGGCGGGCATGTTTCAGAGACGAGAAAGTAGTTTAAAGTACCAAACGCGCTGCATCAAAGGTTTCCCTAATGAACAGGTGCGTTTATCTTTCATAAATTTTTCACAATTTATCACACCGTTCAGTTGATATTATTTACATTGAGCATATGTTCGCATTCTTTATATTCTTTTACTTTTGTATTTAGGGATACGTATTAAGTAGCATAGAGGGTCGAGTCGCCGTCGAGTATCTCGACACAATGCCGGAAGCCCAGAAGAAAAAGTACGCGTTCAAATGCCACAGAATAAAGGAAAATAATGTCGAGCATATTTATCCGGTGAACGCTATTAGCTTCCATTCTGCGTACAACACGTTCGCCACCGGTGGCTCGGATGGTTACGTGAATATCTGGGATGGTTTTAATAAGAAACGACTGTGCCAATTTCACCGATACAACGCTGGAGTGGCCGCGCTTAGTTTTAGCCATGACGGTTCCGTTCTCGCGATAGGTGTTTCATATTTAAACGAAGCCGAGATTCCGCCGGGCGGCAGTGACGAGCGAGAAATTTATATAAGATACGTCAACGATCAGGAGACCAAGCCGAAGTAAACAGCAAATTTATACAAAATGCAGATACAGTGACAAAAATGTGTGATTAAAAAAAACTCATGGATTTCCATGCATTAAGATAGAAGAACGAATGGTTAGTAAAAACGCATTCTGTGAATAATTGTAAATATTCTGTGCTAATTTATATGCATTTCATGGAAATAACATGTGTCGACTCGCAATAGATTCAATAAATTGTACGTTTTATAAAAATATTCTCGTCCGATTTTCAGGAAATAAATCTGATTTGTACCTGTAAAGATTTTTACATTTTTATATTCTCATCTCAATACGATATCATGATACTTTTTTTCTAATACATAACATATTAACATTATTTGATGACTGTTCTCTTCTATTTTATTAGATAAATGACTTGATTATATTTATATCGTACAATCATGACATTTACTTCAAAATAATTATATAATTTATGCATAGATTACATATCAAATATTTAATTTTACAAAATCTAGATTTCTACATTATACTATACTGCGTGTGATCTGAAAAAATAAAAACTTTTCTACTTTTAATAAGATTGTAGAGATAAAAATATATAATTAGGCTGAAATAAGAATCCGTATACACTGTATAAAATTTGTATATTTACTAAATGACTTTATATATAACCAATACAAATGATCGCAAACAAGCTACAAAATTTTTAAGAATAAATAATTTTTTTATACAATGTAGTATGTTGTAATTTACATTACTTCTGGGGATTTTAAAAAACCGATCGTTAGAAAACGAATATGAATTATGAAAGAGAGATAGCGTTTATTAATAAGTCTGTTTAAGCGTAAAGTATTGCAAAATATAAAGAAGACAATGACTTTCTTTGCATCGGCCATAAAAAGATCTCTTTTTGACTGATACAAAACAATTCCCTTCTTTATTTTCTATTGCATTAATTTTACATTTCAACTGTCAACATAAAATGTGGCACAGCATTTGAGAGT
>NW_020220245.1:0-3480 GCF_003070985.1 Temnothorax curvispinosus | reverse complement strand
TAAACTTAAAGAATACACTATAATAAGTACTTAGAAGAAATGATTAACATATGAATTGTTGCGCAAGACATTATCTAAAGTATACCATGTGATACAATACATTATTCATAAATACAAATCTACACTCTCTGTTATTTTCTTTTTTGAATAAAAATTACTTACTCTTAAATTTTTCATACTTTGAGCTAAAATGCAAATATCTCTCGTTGCTCTAGTATTGGCAAATATGGCGTTTTTTAAAGTGTCATTAAATCTTACACTTGCCGCTCCATGTATTATTATAGACACTCTTTCAATCAACATTTGTCTGTCTGCTGCCGACAAACCTAATCCCTTCTCTCTGATATCGCCAGAAATCGGAACTAATTTTTTAAAATTAAGAAGTCGTTCTTCGCGCAATTTGTCAAATAACTAAAATAGAAGAACGTTATAATTTATAAAATCGATTTATTATGATAATTGCAATAATTTCCAAGATATTTTCAACAAATTACAATTTTAATCTCGATTATTAAATTACAATAGAATGATAAAAATTATAATAGCATTTAAGAACATTTTATTTTAAATGCATTTCTATACTTTATTACATACTATTTACAAAGTGTTAATGTCAAAAACAACTAATAATGACGTTACTACAACGTTTAAAAAAATATTCTTTTTATCATACGTTTAAATGTGACGTAATATATTGTATTAAAGATCTTAAAAATTTTAATTAATAAAGTGCGTTATAAAGTTTCTTTTTTTATATCAAACTTACCGGCATGTTTAAAATTTTTTCGAGTCTTTCGTTAATATTTAATCCTTTTTTTGAACGTATTAACAGAAATATTTCACGAACATCTGGACAAGACCGCAATACTTTTTCGATAAACACTTTACCCAAAAATCCTGTCGCACCTGTTAAAAGTATACTTTGTCCGGTGTAAAATGCAGGGATCGACTTGGCTGGATCCATTGTCATCATCTTCTTAAAATCTTATTTTTGAAACAAAGCAAATATGAGCAATATTATAACAACTTAGCATCACAACGCAAAACAAAGATATTGAAACATTTCAAATCGTTGTCGTTTTTATTACGTCTATAAAATTGCAGATAACGTTGATATAAATGTCTATAACTATTTATGCACTATGCTAGAACCAGGAAATGATGTGCAATCAGTGCAATTATAAGGTGGAAAATGTCGAGAAACGGCGAAAGAGAGAGAGGGAAGCAGGAGGGGAGAGAGAGAGAGAGAGAGAGAGAAGGCTTTACAACTAAAATGAATAAATTTTAAATTGATAATCAACGGAAATGATAGAAAGAAGTGATAAACAATTTGCGCAATATTCGAAGTATTAATCGCATGGATTTTTCCATAATTTTCGTAAATTTAATTACTCAAGATGACTATAAAACATCTTAAGCGTTCTTTCAATATATATCGTCAATAAATAAACAATTTCGCTTATGTGACAATTAGTAAAGTTTTCAGAAGATACAAAGAATTATTCCAAAAATGAAATATGCAACAAATATCTATATGTAACTTATTTAATAAATATTAAAACTTATCTGTAAATAATATGTGGCCAAAAACTTAGTCAACCTAAACTTTGTAGAATGGTGATACGAAAAAATCAAAGTCAAAAAGTGCATTTGCAGAAAAATATCATATAGGCGATATTGTTTATTCACTGACAATATGTACATATACAGATGTAGGGTGTCATTTTAATCTTTTCACGCAATTATCTTCCGAACTATTTGTTGTTTGAAAAAATATTTTAAATAGAACTTACTCTGTTTCATAGAAGACAATCTACAGTTGGAACAGGGCAAATAATAAAGAGCAATGCAAGAGACAACGGTTGAGAATTTACATCAATAAATCCAAATTAAATTAATTTAATTTTTATTAACACAATACACACAAGAAATTTTATTAACACAAGAAACACAACATAAAAGTCACAGTATCGTATAGCACAGTCTTCGATACACGTCAAATATATATACAAAGCGAGACCGCACCGTGGATCTTTTAGGCGTACAGGAAATGACGGAAATCTAATGACAATGACATTTGAAAGTTCAAATAGCACATTCTTCCATATACTTCAATCTACATATATTGCAAATTTAGTTCTTTTCGTAAACGCTTACAATAGTGTTGCAGACAACTTATTATTGCGCAAGCGCATAACTGTAAGTCTTATTTTGTGTTATATAGGGTGTCTTTAAAGTCTGACCCAGCCCTCTGGTTCTCAGAATTGGCTTTAGATGTGAAAAAACGTTTCAGACAAAATCCCGAGTGGAAATTTAACCTCGCCGGCATCCAGTCATCAACTAGCCAATACTAGTCTTATATTGCCCCTGTCCATCAGTAATGTAACGCTTAGAAGTTCTAGATATTCGACAAATATATTGTCTCATAGCGACCTTAAAAAAACTGTCTAGTAATAATCAGCTAGCCTGGGCAAGATTAAAAAAATATATAGAAAAATTAATTTTTAATTTTTTTTTTTGTTACATTTTTGCTAGATAAAGTTTTGCTACAACATTATATTAAATTTTGTAATTTAAAATTTCCATTTACCAAAGGGATTCGCGAACTTCGTAGTGTTGTCGGACACCGCTGCTGATGGGTGACAGTCGTTCACTCTGTCCACTACGCTATCAAGTATTAGTAATAATTCAGTTTAAATTCTCCTTATATATTATAACGTAATATAAAATATAAACCTGAATTTTTTTTAAATTGCTAAAGAATATTTAATACCTTAAATGCTCAATACTGTTTATATAATTACGAATATGTTAAACAATTAAAATTTAAACTCTATGTAAAAATATCGTTCAGAAAAGATTGCCGAAGATTTAATAATTCTCAAAATCATATTTCTAATATATGATAGAATGATAGTTAGGAAAAAACTACTCAAGAATGACATAACTGTTCGAATGCTAACAAACTTTTAATTGGTATAATAGTGGCTAGACAATGGCTGGCTAATTTTTTGAAAGTTTTCAGCGCCATCTATTCTAACATTTACCGTGCAGGGGCTAGAAAAGTACTAGACAGCAAAGAATTATTCATAAATTATAGCTGGTAGTAAACTAGTCAATGGCTAGGTAACATATCTAGCCTGCATGATCCAGCCTTTAGCTATAAAATCAGATTGGCTAGATCAATTTCTACTCGGGAAGTTGTAGGATACGTAGAATAATGAAAAAAATCAATTTTTGTAAAAAAAATTTAGATTGTATTTTGTAGACATATTTAATTTTGCAAAATTGTAAATGTAAAAATAAATATTATTATTTGTTTTTTTTTTAAATTATTCTACGTATAAAAGTATTAAGATAAAAATCATCAAAATATTTCATATATATATATATTTTATATTAAAAGTATCATGATAAAATTTAAAATATCTTAGAAAATGTTTAATGAAAGAGAACTTTATTATAGTGTTTTGAAAACGT
>NW_020220243.1:0-7888 GCF_003070985.1 Temnothorax curvispinosus | reverse complement strand
ATTATTATTATTATTATTATTATGATAATTATGCTAGAAGATACAATGAACAACTAAATTAATTTTGACATTTTTCTTGACGTTACGCGCATGTAAGATATTTTAAAATATTTAGTTTCCGCCAGAGATAAAGGTGAAGTAACACTGACGGATCGCTTTGTAGTAATCGGCTTTTGTTCGACGGAAACAGCGGTTGAGTTTCAAAGTTCCGATCTCCGGCAGTGAATTAGATTGTCATTGCTCCTTAACCCTCTTCCACTTTAAGCGTTTGTTAAGCTTTCAAATAAGTCCCAGCAACGCTCCGGGCTTTAGCGCTCCGAGATCGATAGAGTTGTTTTCGCTGTCTCCAGACACCCGCAGTCCCGTCTGGAATAATATTTTGTCGATTGAAGACTAGTTTGTATTTCAATCTGGATTATTCTACACGGATTGATCAACACAGAGCTACACTGATAATTTCCACAAACACACAAAGGGATGTTTTTCGCAAATTGCTTCATTGTCGAGTCTTGATTCATCGCTACCGATAATAGAACGAATCGTGTGACGAAGTTGCGCCCGTCCCGTGCGATTTTTCACAATCCACTTTCGCGACGATGGGTATATATAAAGACCTCGTCCATATGCGCGGAGTAATATCCGCTCGACTGCATTAGCGGTTCGCTTGTCGTCGTCGTCGTCGCCTTGATGAGATTAGTACTTAAAGCCTATCAGACCCGTTTCCCGACCTCGATCTATTTATTGTCAGAGCGCATCCGAAGACGCGCGCGAGTGGATGGATCGAAGCCCCCGAACAGGAAACACGACGGAGCGGGTAATCGACCACTTTAGCCGAGGCATTTCGCGCTGAAAATGTCTCACCTCCATTAACCGCGACAAGACATCGAACGTCTTACGTATAATCTTGTATAAGCGAGAGGAGCTCGATATACGACAGCCACGGAATTTAAACTGCGACTGACCCGATAGGAAGAGCCTTATTCGACCTTCCTCCCCCTTTCCCGATACTATTCGTGCGAATGACGAGGTGTTGCACGAAGATAACTTCTCTTATCCGAAAGCGAGACGCGCCGAGAATCGATGCAGCGCTCCTTAAATCTTCTATCACGACCGAATATGTATGCGGGATGACATTTTAAAGCCCGTATAAAATTGCTTTCTCTACGGTAGCTGAATTATTATTCGAGAATCGATTTGCTGATATTGTTGTAATTTATACACTTATATATAATATGTATATAGTACATTTAATTAAATTGAGACATATTACTAGCAATATACTGTGCAATATAGTTTTGTCTAAAATAATTTTGCGGATAATAATGTAACTAAAATAAATTCTTTTTAAATAATTAATGTAATTTACAATATATTTAAATTATGCTAAGCTTAATCAAAATATAATTATAAACTGTCATCGAGGAAACTATACTAAAATAAAACCCACATAAAATGTTATGCTGAATAGATTTCGCATCGACAATGAGCATAAATTACGTAAAACATTATGTATAACGAATATTACATGTTTATTGAAAGTTTCTATAATTTAAAAGATGACTTTGCCATCGCACGAAAATGTCAAAGTGACGCGACGATCTTACATAATACATGAATCAATCCGAGACTGGGATAAATTATCCCAGAGAATTTACGTCATGACTCATGACTATACATGTAACGTTTAATACTTAAGTCTTGCGTCTTCTCATCATATGTCGTATCTAGACCCATCATTTTAAAGATAAATTTATTTTTGAAGATAATTTTACTTCTAAATGCCTCTGAAAAATGTTTAAAGCTCAAAGAGCACTCAATTTTATTCGAAATATTATAAACTATTGCTATATATAGGAAGAACGTTGATATTTTAATTCATTATTGGACGTACCAAGTTTTGAATGCGTTCTTAATATATGCATAGAATGTTCATAATTGCAATAATAGTACGCGTTTTGCATCTTCAGAAGTTCCTCCAAACCATCATAAATCTTACATTCTTTTGTGAACTTTTAATATCAAAGTGCTATGTGCTGCTTTCATTAACTTCGCAACAGTAATATTTTCCGTAATATTTTATCGTACTGAACATAATTTACTGTTAACGGATACATACACACACAGTCATACGTTTACGTGACTTATATATTTTCCGATAATAACGCTTCGAAAATGATGAAAATAACCGAAGCTGCATTTATCCTCCATTTCTATGGCAGCCATAAATTGCAGTCATTGCGAATGGTTGAAAGCATGAATGAACAAAATATTCACTTTGTTATCCCGATATTAGCTCGTACGAATACATATATTATGAGGAAAGAGAATATAAGACTATTGAAGTTCAAAAGCACAATCTTTCTATAAAATATAGTTCTTATAAAATCTTATACATATAATATATATTTTATACATTTATTCTACTTTCTATTTTTTATCTGTCTTGTTCTTTTATATTACTACGTCTCGATTTTCGTTATTTTTAGTGTTCGGAGTAGGTGTTTGTTTAAATGATCCTTATATTTGTCCTTTGTCGGCATTAACTCCCCACGTGAGAATTTATACAACTCTGACGATCGCGCGGGATCGCGAATCCAATTATACAGCTACGCCGGGCGTGCCACCTTGAAATTATTAATCAGAGATCGCATTCGATTCGATACTAATCCCGTATTACGTTCCGCTTTATCGGTTTCCATCTCGGGCGAGCTTTCGCAGGTAAATGCGAACGGGCGTTCTGCACGCTCGCATTTCACCTGGCAATCCAGCACTCTCGACTTTCGGTAGAGCGGAAAATTCTGTTCCGGAAAACAGCGCAACGGTGTAACGAAAAACGAGCTGGCTGTAAATTTATTTCCTTTCCGCGGGTTTTTTAATTATAATTTGTCGTTTAAACGGTTACAACGTAATTATTGTAGCGATACAAAGTGATAATTTATATAGTAACTATGAAAAAATTGTTTAAAATATACAGTAATTCATCTTTTTTCGTTGAAATAAAAAAGAGCTTTTAATTTAACAATTATATCTTTTAAAAGGAAATTTTACATAAAAAAATTGGCTACAATAATTTAAAAAAATAAGTTAATACTACAATGAATTTTCACATGTGCTCGTAACAATTTTATGCAAAAAATCTATAGAGAATTCGAGTTAAAGCAAACTTTATGTAATTAAGCAAAATTATGTTATTGAGTGTCGGAAAATTGATAGGGATGTACATTCGAGTTTTGTTGTGACATTGACATATCTTTAGGCAAGACAACTAAGTCCTGAATAACTCGAATACAATGTCTGACGAGGCGCGAAGATTTACTCAGGTCTAACTTCCGCTTTCTCGGTAATGATATAATACCGGTTAATCATATCGCGGCGCATCTCAAGAATACGCTTATGTTCACAAATTAATTACTGTGCTTGACAATATGGCATTCTGAGCCGAAATTTCCACGAGCATTATTACTGTTGCTATAATTATACAAATTCAAGAAAGAGAGAGAGAATTCAGCTTTATTTTGCAATTCGTTTATGTGAATTAGGAAATAAAAACTCATAAATATCCACGTAGCCTAGATGCCTTTGTTTTATAAATATTTAAATAAATTTAGAAAAATTAAAATTAAAGAATTGATATATTTCTGTGTACTTTAATACAAAATCTCAAATACCTCTACTTTTACAAATACTTTTACTTAAATCAGAAAATAAAACTGTCAGCGTCGGAATTTTCTTCATGTATACAGTCGAGTAAAGTGTGACATGTTTCCACGCGTTTGCTACAATTACTGGCATCATTTGTCACGCGTACGCGCGCGTTTACAGACTCAAAGAAAGAAAGTATAACTTATTTTACTCTGTGCTTTGTATTTTGTTACGTATTTTGCTTGTCTCGTCGTTCGTAATTGAAACAAGCCATTTGGATTATGTCAAGAAAGAATGACTTGTCATGGTTCAGTTCCTGCACAATGAAGAAATATTGAAATATAAATGGATGAGTTTTTTTGTAAACAAATTAATTTGATTAATTTAGGAGTTACAGTACTATACGCGTAGATATATAAGATTTAAAGATGCGATTATACAGAAAGAGAAAAGGGAAAAAAGAATATGCGACATGCGAAAATTATTTTATGCTTTAAGATTGTTTTTTTTTGCGTTTGCTTAATTTGTAAAAACTTTAAAATTTATAAAGATTTAAGCCTTACAATTAAGTTTTCTTTTCATAACAGTTTTCAAAGAGTGCAACGCGTATTAAAATATTTTCAGACTCTAATAAGTAGAAAGAGGAGAGATTTTTTTAACATAAAACATTTAAAGGAGAGATTATATATCGTAGAGCCGTTATAATTAAAGATATTCGATTTTTATTGCCAAACAAGATTTATGATGTAAAAGGAGTTAAATGATTTCTTGTTTCATAACCCCTGGGACAAACGCTTAGTCAAGACTTTGATGTTTAAGCTCATCTTCCCAGCTTTCATGTTATCTTCACAAGATACCTATAAAACTTTACTTTTAAGATAAATAAGCCATTTTTGTTTTTCAACAACGGGCTTGTAGAATTGCAATTCTGAAAGCAATATTTTGAAACCTTTCTTAAGCACTATGCAGCTTCGTTATTTTTTAACGACCGTAACATTAATTTTTATTAATTATTAATACAAGAGTATAAAAATGTCGAGAGACGACGACGATCAATGAAGTAACGAACATGTCGCAAATTATTGGAGAAGCGACAAGGGGTTTCTCTTTCCTTTTTCGTTTCTCTGTTGCTTTGTATTTTTTTTATCAGAGAAACGCGAATAGCAGTATAGCATACGTGATTTACGGTAAAAATAAATATCTATTAAAATATCGATTGATATCATTCGGTTTTCCAATACCATGGCGCGTTCCAAATATAGAAAACACATTCAGCGGATTTCGCGAAAATTATTGTTCTCTTGTTTTAGAAGGTAAACGCGCCCGCAAAAAAAAAGTAGTGCAAGAAACATGGAGAAGCTTTTGGCGTAGCTTCAAATACGGAACATCTGAGATTTCTCATACTTTCTTTGATGTAAGAACAAAATGTGAAATAAATTTTTCCTTGAGAAAAAGTCTGGAAATCTAAGAGAATTTCGGTGTTTTACAAAAATCTTATATTTTGTTTAATTCCAAGTGAATATTATTTCTCTAACTGCTTTAATGGATTGTTAATTAATAAACATTTAAAGTCGAGATTTAAAAAATCAAGAAATCAGAATAATAAAAAAATGCTGCAATATTTTCTCTCATTTTATCGCTATTGTAGCGATTTCTCTCTCTTTCTCTCTCTGTTTACTGCAATATAAATATTATATATATGTATACATATATATAATTTTATTATATTTTTTCTTCGATGCAAACGTTCAATAGCATTAAACTACGAGTGTTCAGTGGACTATGAATTATATAAAGCGCTTTCAAGCTTGAAAAGCTTTATGCAAATCAGTATATAATGCTTTTCCCAACAACTTAAATGTAGTATCATTGATATTGTCAAATTGTAATCAATAAAACATTTCTTTGAAATAACATTAGTTAGTTAAATTGTTGCAAATATATTGTTTGTGTAATTTATTGCTAAAATAACAAGTGTTAATTATGAAACTCTAACGTATTATTACATAATAATTGAACTGTAATTATATTCTAACTCTAAAACTATTATTATAATAATTTTACACTTTAATATTTATATTAAATAACATATTAAATGAAATTATTTAGGGATTTTTTGAAAAATAACTAGATTGTAGCAACAGTAACAGTTCTTAGAATATAAGGTGTTGAAAATAAAATTATTATATTTCAAAAACTTTAATTTAAGTATTAGTTTACTTAGATATTTAATGAGAAACGTTAAGAAAATTGTAGAAAAGTCATAATACCTATTTAGCAGAAATTTCTTAAGAATGGCAAAAAGTTTAGGAATTGTTTATGATCATATTTAAAATAAAAACACAATTGTCTTTTTAATCCAGAAATAGTAAAGAAAATAACGACTAAATTTGTAATTTCCTTTTAGTTTGTACGATTCATATTACTCGTCGCTACATATATTCCCTACAGATCTTTAGTAAGAAGTGTTTCAAAATCGCTACTATTACGTAATAGTTCTCTAATTTGTAAATCGGCGCAAATCATTGTATTAATACAACTCCGGAAATTTATTGAACGCGTCTAGATAGATCATTCACCTCGCGACGATCAGATTCATTTTAAAATTTTTATTTGTTTCCTGTCGCTGAATTCACTCGACCTCGTGAAAGAAGAATTGTGCAATATCCGAGGATTTTTTAATAGAATGTCAATTATTTTGATTTATACGAAACCCAATAAAAATAAAGGATATTACTACTTCGATATTATATTGAATTACGCGTTCAGCCGGAATGGAAAGCGACTACAAGTTTATAAATCACGCCACTTAGTTTATTTTTCTACAATTTGCCCCAATTCCCTTGGTGTTCCCAACCGTTTTGAGCGTTCGGATTTCACGGTATCTCGGTAAATCTGTTTGTAGGGAGAATATAGCCGTTCGAATTTCACCTTCAATTAAGTATCTCGATCTCGCGTTCCACGTATAATATCGATAGCCGTGCTAGATAGTTTGATCGCATCTCTAATTGAATTACCCGAGATTTACGCGGATAGTGTTCATCGTGCATGCAAGATAGGCATTTCTGACTTTGCAATCAAATGTAAAAATGAGACACAAAGATAGGAATGAGAAACAAAACGTAAAAAATAAAATGTAATACTAACGTAATAAAGTTATATTCAGGGATAACAAAGTCATAAAAATATAACCAAGCACAATTGCTTAGCGAATCGACGTAAAAGTTGAAATAAAAACCTCGATAAATCAGATATCTCTAAAATAACTGTAACATACAAGATTATTTTTACATTTTCGACGTGCACAAGTCGCGCGATAATAAAAATAATTCACGCGCGAAGAACAACACGCGCTTGGCGTTTTCTAATTTCTGCACGCCGCTGCATCCTCTTCGCGGTAAGATTTACAGCGGTCGCAATTTTTTCTCCATTCGTATATAGGTTTCCCGTGGTGAAAAAGGAAGCGGCTCTCTACCTGAAACCACATGGTGAGCGCGGCTATAAAAAATTACCGCCCCGACACACGCTACATCAGAGTTGCATAAAATTACGCGCGTATAACGTGACGGTCGCGGGAGATACATACGCTTTGATTTTCGTAACGGCGCAAACAAATCAAATTTGCACAGATATATATATGTATAAATTTGTAACTCGCGAATTGACGTAGATGAAAATCGGTGGATTAAACGCAGGCCGGTGGAGTAAACGTATACGATGGTCGGTGGAACGTTTACTACACCAATCTTATAAAACCGTATTTATAAGTCTACATCTACACCATGAAGACTTCTTACATCATGCTGGCGACCACAGTCTCTGAGTGTCCTTGACTCTAGATTCTCTAGAGTCCTTGTATAAGATGCGAGACGCTATTTTGTTACAAAATAGCCTCAGTGGCCAGACTCTTATATAGGGACTCTAGGTGAATCTAAATCTGATTTGCAGCGAAAACGATATTATTTATAAACGACGTTATCAGAATCGCAAAAGTCACTCGCGATAAAAAATAAATTAGCAATATTGAAGCAATAATAGTAATTATTTATTAAATATGGATTTTATAAAAACACAGGTCTTGTTTTAATTTTTAAAAAGTAATATGACAGTTATAAAGATAATATCTTCTTTGTATAATTTTTAGAATTCAGCTTAGTCCCACATTTCCGAAGCTCAAATCCAACTACCATATAATTTTTGTCATGTGAATTCTGGTAACGAGATCGATAGTAAGTGCGGTACCGCC
>NW_020220242.1:0-5281 GCF_003070985.1 Temnothorax curvispinosus | reverse complement strand
GTGCATACATATTGAAATTGATAAATGATGAATCTTAAAAATAGACAAATAAAAAATACTAAAATACAAAAATAAAATATAATTCCACTTTTCATTTTATTAAAAACTAGTAGAATTATAAGGAAAATAGTGAAAATGTGTTTATGTTAAAAATGCCGACATTTATTTAATTAACATTTTCTTTATTTATTGAATAATTTAAATAACAAAAATATGATAAAATAGCAGCATAAAATTTATCAATATGAAGGAAATTTACCTGCAAGTACTTGACCGTCATTATTTTCAACATATGTATTAACTTTTATGTTGCTGATTTTTCCATTTAATTAATTTTCTTCTTACATCTTGTAAAATTAATTATTTAATGACATCTACTATGATATTGATATAAGTGTAACATATATATTGATAACAATGTATAAACTAATCGTAAGACTAGACACCACGGTCTTACATACAGGTCTGGAAACTCCACTGGAGGGGGTAGGTCGCTTATTGAAGCAACTTGTAATTCGCTTTGCCGCCACGAGAGGCACTTCGGGAAGGTAATGCCACTTGGTGTGAGACACTACCGTGTCTCTTGACTACTATTTTTATAATACAAACTTCCAATTTAGGAAATGTAAAATGTAAAATAATTAATGTATTAATAATCTATAATGTTATAATATATTAATATAATAATAATTTATAATGTAATAATATATTAATGTATTTTAAATGTAAAATATGACATTTGCAAAATGATATAGTCTTGTTTGCAAGTGAGGGTAAGTAACGACGATTGATTCTTTAATAAAACCTGTTTTTCAAATACTGTGAAAACTGCATAAAGGAAAATATACTTATTTTATTATTTTAAGGGAGTAAAAAAGTACTTTTATATAAGAAATGCTTTATTGGTTTGTCAATTTCGACAATTTTTTTTTCTGTACAAATTGTTTTTGCATTTTTTGATTTTCTTGAAAAGCGTATTGTCGCATACGTAATCTAATATAATAAACTATTACATATGAGAGGATTTCGGAGGCATGTTCTGTGCAAGGAAAAGAAAATGTATAGGTAGTAAGTACTTCATCGACAGTTAAGTCAAAAACGTCGATGCAAGAGCAATACTTCGCAAAGCACGCTTCAATGTGGCGGATGAGGTCGAAAAACCTTAAATTAGCGTGAATCAGTTTGCCGCGGGATTTCATGTCGACCAACTGAGACACAGCAGAAGGGCTTGTGGACTGGGATCTTACAGCTTCTTCACAACTCACACAGGATTTGTACTTTTTAAGTATCTGTTTGCACAGGTACCCTAGAAGTACAATTTATAATATTATCATGTGATTGAAAAAATGTAAAAAATAGTCGGAGCGAGACAACACGTATTCTACATTAAATACCTAAAAGCGGAGTTATGTAAGCACATTAGTATAGTAAGCACTAGGACAGAACATTAAGCTGAATTAGTGAGCTACAAACTTCAATTTTGGTTAGTAAAAAGCATTTTAAGCGGAAAAAATTAGTTAAAACGAAAAACCTGTTACATAATAAATTATACAGTCAAGGATTGGGGATTGTGTATAATTATGATCAAGGGTATTGTCAATAATATCGTCCGCTTCCCAATCGTCGTTTTCGAGTACCGCGTCCAGTTTCTTCTGAATGTCTTGCAGATACCTACAGTATTTAGCCTGACTCTTTCCATAGATAGCCTGCAGATCGCTGATTGAGACTAAAATTGGTGGTGATCTATCGTTCGATACTGTGCAATTCCCAAATTTTGGGGGCTTAATTACACTGTATACAGACAGCATTTTATACAGCTGTAAGAATGTAGGGCAGTTTGGATGGTCATTACATCCCGCAGATTGGCGTATTGTACCAAAGAATTTCTAAAACGAATTCGACGTAGTTACAATAATACGTTAAGCATTAATGCAATGCAATGACCGTGCGAACACCGTCGTATATGACACACGCAGAAGAACGTCGAAAATAAAAGTGGACAATCAGGCGCAAGCAAAAGTTTTGCGAAAGTTTGTTGAACAAAAAAAGAACTGTACCTCTAAGTTGTCCTGATTTACTTTTCCTGTCAGTAAGTACTGAAAATCGAATTTCTCAATGAGATAGCGGCACATATCCATCGTAGATTGAAGCGACAACCTGAGTCCTTTGGATGTTTCAGGAGTAAGATATTCTTCGGGCTTGATGTCTCCTTTGCAAACTGCCGACTCCCAATCGTTCAACCAACGTAATGAATCTTGTAGCACCTGATAAAAAAATTAAGATAAAACCATTATTGTTTAAAAAACCAATGATGGTTTTACCTTGAAATCGTTAGAATCCGGAGTTAGCCCTTCATTTGGAGACTTCCGATTTAATGCGTCAAACATGTCATTTATTTGTTTGCAGAAGGAGATCGTCTCTTCACATCCAGTGAGCGATTGACATTTATGCGACAAGTAGAACGACAATCCATTAGCTACAGAATTACTAAAGATCTGTAATACAATGAATTAGTTTAGACTTATTGAACGACGATATAAACATATTTATTTGCTGTCGAACTAATGTACAAAAGTACCTGGGTTGCGAGTCGAACGCGCATTTTTGATGTATTATCCAATTCCACGTGTTTTTTCGTAATTCTTGGGCATGCGCGGGCGTTACCTACGTGAACTTTGTCGAGATCGTACAAATTTGTTAAATATTCCCAGCGAATGTACTTTTTCGTAGGTGCTATCTGCAATTCAACGAAACTATTAAATATCTGTACGACGAATATAAGAAAAAATAAATAATACTTAGTATTATATTTTTCCAACTATTCTGGTATTGAAACAAAGGCAGTTATTAAGGAGTTTTGGCAATACCGTCTTTCAGATACGGTAAACGTAATCGAATGTCTATAAGACACTTATAAGATTTAAAATAAAAACACCATTTTAATATTAATACATGGAATTTCGATGTTAAAGAGGTAAGTAAAAGCGGAAATAAATTCTTTTTAATGTATATTTTTCTTTTTTTAGGTTCACCGAAAGGAATTGACAAAATTTTTATTGGTAAGTACGGAAACATTAAAGAGGTAAGTAAAAGTGGAAATAAATTCTTTTTAATGTACATGTTTCTTTTTTCAGGTTCACCGAAATAAGCATGGTCAATAAGGAATTTTTGCAATACCGTCTTTCAGATACGGTAAACGTATCTGAATTGTTCAGATACATTCACTATGTACTATCTAAACAATTTAGATACGTTTACCGTATCTGAAAGACGGTATTGCAAAAACTCCCTATTGACCATGCTTATCCCATTACATTTTTTTTCAGGTATTCCGGTATTCAAATGAAGCTAATTGTAAGTATCTCCTTTGTGTGACAATTATTGATATATTTTATATTATATCTAATATATATTATACTTATGTTGACGCTATTATACATTTTTTTAACTTACCCGTAATCGCTTTTTGTTATACAACCGGTTCCGTATGTTCTTGATAAGATGTGGTGTATCAGAGAAAACAAATACTTTTCTTTCGTCATCCAACGGGTGCGTAAACCAGGTCTTAGTGTTTTCCATCGTGCCCCTGACGTCCAACATCTTCCACATTTTTGCATTTGTCGCAGCTCCATCGGCAACAACACCGTGGATCGTTGCTCCGCACTCTTCTAAATAGATGATCCCTTTGACCACCAATTTGGCAAGCTCTTCTCCCTTTACAGGGTTTTTCGACGCAAATACTCCGATTGTCTGCGTGTATGTGTCGGCGAGGGGTTGGAACATCATAACAAGGCCGTGTGTTGCTTGATCGTTGACGTCTGTCGATTTTGGTCCGTCATCCCCAAAATCCGTCAAGCCAGTGTAAGTGAGATTTTTTGAACAAACGGCGACCGATTTCCTTAAGTTTATTTCATCCAGCAATAGTATCCCGTGACGTTGCATACGTGTTTTAGAAGTAAACTTTTTCTTCAAGAGCTCCGCAAACTGCTTGTCGAAACCGCATTTCATATTTATAAGTGACAAGTATGTGCGTACCGTTCTTCTGCACGGTAATGGCAGAACATTGCTTCTGCGTAAAAACTCATAATATCCGGGCGATCTAATGTTCATTAACATACACAGCATCATTCACTCTTCTGTGTATCGTCTACCTTTGGCACTTGTTTTACTTGCAGCTCCGATAATTTCTTTCAGGGCTGCTTTCTGAGTGGCTGGCACGTTCAATTCTAAACACTTCTCGTCTAATGTCGTCTCTTGAATTTTAGCTATTTGGTCCTCTTTTTCTTTGACAGTCTGCATCAACAGATTGGCCTGCAACTTTGCTCGATTCTTTGCACATCTTTCGCGTCTTTGTTTCATTCGCATTACTTTCAGCTTACGTTGATCGACAGGATTCGGAAGATCACGAATACGATGCAAAGATGGACGATTTTTCAATCTCGATACTTGTTGAAGTATACGTTTTCTGAGCTTCGTGCAGTTGTCGCATTTTTTCGTTTCCAAAACCATACTGCACTCTTTGTGTCGCCATTGTTGGGTCCAGTCTTGGAATGCGGTATTAGCGGGCACACAGTGGACATCAATGTCGCCCAGACCACTACAAACATTCATGTTCTGGAATTTTTCCAAAATGCATGGCATGGAGTCGGCTATATTATAAATTTGCTTCAGTTTCGTTCCCTGTGTGTTGACGTGACGCCCATTAACGTAATACTGCAATTGTCTGTCAGTGTCAAGAACAACATGTTTTAGAGCCAGCGGAAAGTGCATGCCGCTATCAGTTCTCGGTTTCGCATATGAAAATAGAATACGTTGTCCCTTTTGAGCGGGCAATTCACCGACGCTCCAGAATTTCGGTATTGTAGCAGAATATGTTTCACGGGCACTGGTATTCGTACTCGCTTCTTGAATGCCTATAAGACACTCATAAGATTAAAAAAAAAAAACACCACTTTAATATTAATACATGGAATTTTGATCTTAAAGAGTAAGTAAAAGTGGAAATAAATTCTTTTTAATGTATATTTTTCTTTTTTCAGATTCACCGAAAGGAATTGACAACATTTTTATTGGTAAGTACGGAAACGTTAAAGAGGTAAGTAAAAGTGGAAATAAATTCTTTTTAATGTATATTTTTCTTTTTTCAGGTTCACCGAAAGGAATTGACAACATTTTTATTGGTAAGTACGGAAACGTTAAAGAGGTAAGTAAAAGTGGAAATAAATTCTTTTTAATGTACATTTTTCTTTTTTCAGGTTCACCGAAAGGAATTGACAACATT
>NW_020220241.1:0-2032 GCF_003070985.1 Temnothorax curvispinosus | reverse complement strand
TTTTAAACAACAAAAGCGCGTAAAAGTAAATTCAAACATAAGGGTGCGAGAAATTTTAAGTTCAGTATTTACTCCCGGACAAATTAAATTGTTATTAAATCCGAATAAGAAAAAGACCCATTGGTCTGCAGAGGATATAGCTGCTGCAATATCCCTGCACACTGTAAGTCCAAAAACTTACAGATATTTACAGAAAGCACGCAATGTACCACTCCCCGCATTGTCGACACTTCGTAGATGGGTTGCTACATTCAATGTTAACAATGGTATTTTGGAACATGTTCTTCTCATTATGAAGCATAAAGGCCAGAACATGACTAACATGGACAAAATAACCGTGTTATGTTTCGATGAAATCCATCTATCCAACCAAGCAGCAATTGAACGGAGAGAGGAAAGAGTCATCGGACCGCACGAAAAATGCCAAGTTGCTGTTGCTAGAGGTTTGTTTACCAAATGGAAGCAACCTGTTTATTACGAATTTGACCAAAGCATGACCAAAAATATATTAACAACTATAATTGCTAAGTTACATAAGATTGGTTTCACGGTTGTTGCGATAACTAGTGACTTGGGACCGACGAATCAAACGTTACTCAACGAACTGGGCATTGATAGTGCGGAAGGTAAAACGTACTTTCTACATCCATGCAATGGAGAAATAAAAGTGTACGTATTTATCGATGTTCCGCATTTAATTAAATTGTTACGTAACAATTTATTTGACTCCGGATTTTACATAAATGGTTATTACATAAGTAAAGCCTGCCTAGAAAGGCTAATTCAAATTAATGGCAACGATTTGAAAATTGTACATAAATTGTCGCGATTTCATCTAGACGTAAAGGGAACGCAGCGACAAAACGTCAAACTTGCAACACAGGTTTTTTCGAATACAAATGCTGCCGCTATAGAATGGTGTGGAAAGAAAGGACTTATAGAGGATTGTTTAGAATGGTCTGAAACCGCAAAATGTATCAAACTATTTAATGACTGGTTTGACTTATTTAATTCTTCGTATAAATTTGGTTCACATTCTGGAATGCATGCATATGGCATAAATGCTGAGAAACAAAACGAACTCTTGGATAAAGTTTCGTTATTTGTTAAAAATATGAGGGTTGGGAAAAAAACCCATTTACTTCCATTTCAAAAAGGAATTTTAATTAGTAATGAGTCATTGAAAAACTTATATAATGATATAAAAAAAATGTTGGAAAATACTCAGTGTCCTGTGACATATATAATGACTGCTCGCCTCAATCAAGATGTAGTAGAGAATTTATTTGCGTACATACGAGCAATGGGTGCTTGTAATGACAGACCGACAGCACTCGATCTTAGATACAGATTTCGATGGTACATATTAGGAAAGCATTCGACAGACGTTTTTACTGAAGGGAGCAACACTGTTGTGCAAAATTTGGCAGACACTGAAACTTGCCTTACTAGTATGTCTGATGAATTATCTAACAGCAATGAAGAGGATGTGGCAAATAATGATCAATTCCATTATGAAACCTTTCAAGAAATGCAAATTTGCAACATTTCGGAGGAATATAATAACACTGAAGAATATAATAAAATAGATAAGGATGTTGATTTAGAAGATTTTGAATACGATGATATTGGTAAGCTATTATGAAACTTTTAATTATATTGACTACATATAAAGGGGTACCCTCTTCTACCTTGCCGTTCGGATTCGGCATTAAACTGTAGGTCCCATGTGCTTGTGTACAACCTGTGTGCGCACCACAAGCACATGACTTTGGGGGAGGCCTAGGTCCGGATTGTTGCGCCATTGAAATGATGATGACATATAAAGAGGTAAAAGCAGATAAAAATCATAGAAAAAAAACTTACACTACTATGACTTTTACTTCTTCATATACTGAAATAAATATTATAGTAATATTTATTATTTTATTGGTAAGTCATCGATGTGGTTTAGTTTCTGTATAAGTAATTAAAATTATTACATATAAGAGTTACTTTAAAAAATAGAAACATATAATAAATAAAATTTGTA
>NW_020220240.1:0-5750 GCF_003070985.1 Temnothorax curvispinosus | reverse complement strand
TGTCTGTATTTTTTCGATTTTCAGTAGCTTGCACATGTTCTTAAATATCTCGCTTGTGAAATTTGTTTCTTTGTCCGTGAGAATTTTCTTCGGTATTCCGTGTTTTAAGACTACTTTCGTTACAAAGGCTTTTGCGACTGTATTTGCCTCCTGATTTTCTACGGGTACTGCCTTGCTAAACTTCGTTAGATTGTCTTGAAACGTGAGGAGATATTTATTTCCGTTATTCGTGACTGTTAACGAGCCTACTATGTCGAGCGCGCATTTTTCGAATGGTCGCTCAGGCGTATCTGTAATAATCATTGGCATTTTCGTCTTCCTACTCAATTTGTTCTTCTGGCAGTACTCGCATTTATTTATGTAATCTTCTACATCCGCCGTAATTCCACGCCAGCTGTGCTGTAATCGGATACGCGTGACTCCTTGGTGCCCCCCCGTAGGCGAGTCGTGATACTCGTAGAGTATTTGCCGTTTTTCCTCCTCTGAGTACTCTCTTGGGGAGTCGTCGTCCTGTTGCGTTACATTTATCGCTGATGTTTCGGCTATCGGATTTCGGCTCAATGCATCGGCATTCACGTTGTTTTTTCCCGTTTTGTGTACGATCTCGTAATCGTATTCCTCTAGTTTTAGCCTCCGTCTTATTAGTCTGGAGCCAGGGTCGTTTACATTAAATAACCAGATTAATGGTTTATGATCGGTTATGATTTTAAATCTAACGCCATATAAATAGGGACGAAAATGTTTTACCGCCCAGACGATTGCTAATAGCTCTTTTTCTGTGGTATTATAATTTTGCTCTGCCTTGCATAATACTCGGCTGGCGTACGCTATCGGTCGGTCCTGGCCTACCGTCCCTTGTGAGAGCACGGCTCCGATGGCGTAATTTGACGCGTCGGTAGTCACCAAGAACTCTTTGCTGAAGTCAGGGTAATTCAATACCGGGGCTGTCGTTAATTTCTCTTTTAATAGATCAAACGCGTTCTGTTGTTCGATTGACCAATTGAACTTTTCTCCTTTCTTTGTAAGCTTTGTTAGAGGCTTGGCTATTTTTGAGAAATTTTCGATAAATTTTCTGTAGTATCCGGCTAACCCGATGAAAGATTGTATATCTTTTACTCTTTTTGGGGTCGGGAATTCTTTTACTGCTTGTAACTTAGACGGGTCTGGCGATATTCCGTCTTCGGATATCACATGCCCTAGATAAATGACCTCTTTTCGCAAAAATGCGCACTTGTTCGGTTGTAACTTAAGATTGTATTTTTGTAGTCTGAGCAGTACTGCGATTAACCGCTTGATGTGCTCCGTCAGCGATGCTCCGTATATAACGATGTCATCGATATATACGAAACATTTTAATCCTAACAGTCCGGCTAATACCGCATACATTAATCGCTGAAATGCAGCTGGTGCATTTTTTATGTCAATGAATAGACCGAATGGCATTCTGTTGTGCTCGAAATGTTCGTCTGGAGTCGAAAATGCCGTTTTCTGCTTATGTTCTTTATGCATCGGGATTTGGTGATATCCCGAGGCTAAATCTAGTACAGAAAAATATTTTGCATTGCCTAGCTGGTCGAGTATGTCTGTAATATTTGGCATGGGGAAGGAGTCTCCCATGGTGAGATCGTTCATTTTTCTGAAATCGATCACTACGCGAAATTTTATTCTGCCGAACGCGTCAAGTTTCTTGGCGACAACTATTATTGGCGCGTTCCACTGGCTTGTGCTCGGACGAATTATTCCATCGTCCAGCATTTTCTGTATTTGTTTTCTCACTTCGGCCTTGTGTTTCTCGGGTAACCGGTATGGCTTTACATTTACTGGCGCACTATCGAGTCGTGTATTTATTTCGTGTTTTATTGCTGTAGTTGCGCTTAGTTTATCTCCGTTTAGGTAAAAAAACGTCATAAAATTCATCGCAAATTTTTTCTACTGCCTCTCGCTCTTCTGTGTTTAGGTGATCGAACTGTACTTGGTCGCGCACTTTCTTTTGTCGCTCTGTGACAGTCTCGTATTCTTCATTCGCATGTAACGTGAGTACGCTCGCGGCGTCGTCCGCCGGCAGGTCTTCTAACGTTACGTGTGGAGTGAGGATTTCCACCGGCTTGTCCGTCACGTTCAATATGTTGACCGGGCAAGTAAATTCGACGGGTTTTACGAGGCAATGCCCGATAAAAACTCCGGGAGCAGGTTCACCGCTTTTCACTATGCCTACTCGGTTATGATCTGTGACGGCTTTTACAATGGTTTCACTGCGAGGAGGTAGCGTTATTTTTTGATACGGTCGTAACTTGAAAATGGCTTTGCCTATTTTCAACTGTTTCGACGTGTTTGAGATATCGGCTTTATGTTTAGTTAGGAAGTCGTTTCCTAATATTCCTTCGTATTCGATGGGAAAATTATCTTTTACTACGTACATTGTGTGACGTATTTTCTTTTTTCCGAGATCTACGGTCGCTTTTATTTTTCCTAGCGTGTGAATTTAATGTCCTGTTACGCCGATTAATGCTAATTTCTCCTCTCGCACCATTGTTTTCCCTTTTAGGTTGCCTACTTTAATCAATGTCAGTGTTGCTCCGGAATCTAATAGAAGATTCATTTTTCCTCTTTCCGCTTCCTGTATAGGCAGTGTTATGATATCTAGCGGGCCCGTCTTGTGCTTCTCCGTTACCTGAGACACCCGGTATGTCTCGGCGGCGCGTGCCTTATTTCTTCTCGGCTTCTCTTCCTCCTCGCTACTGCTGTCGGAGGATGCGTCCTCGCTAGATTCGCTCGCTTTGGTTTTTCTTACTGTGCCTACCGGTGCTTTTTTCGCACTTTTCTGTTTTGGTTGGCGCGGTCGCTCGGATTTCGGTCATCCGTTTAACGTCCAGCATTCGTCGCGCTTGTGCCCTGCTTTCTTGCAGTAGGTGCACTCGATTATGTTTATGCTACCGGGCTTATTCGCTCGTGGCAGCGAGAATTTATTAGCTTGTTGGCTCGTACGGCAATCTCGCCCGTAATGGCCGGTCTTTCCACATTTGTAGCATTGCACGGTCGCGTTTCCCGCATTTCGCGCGTTTCCCTGATTAAATCTATTTCTATTTACCGCTTGTCCGTTCCGCGGGGAGGGGCCTCTAACTTTTTCCTCGGCACTGGCGCCGGTTATTGCCTCCTGTAGGCTTTGATATCGCTGTGCTCGGACCAGCATCTTGATATCGTCATGCAACCCGATTTGGAAGTTATGCAGAGCTTGCATTTTAATACTTTCCAATATTGCCTTTTGCTGCTCTTGTGAGTTGCCCTTGGCCTTCTTCCATGGCCTCATACAATTCTCTCGCGAGCTTCTCGACTCGACGCCCGAATTCCTGCGCGCTTTCTCCCGCTTTTTGTTTTAGCGAATTGAATTCTAGCTGCAGATGGGTCATGCCGCGCTTTCCGAGATATTCCGTTTCGAGTTCGCGTTTTAACTGCTCGAAGTTGCGAATATCGCGCGTGTCGAAGTCGGTCATTGCCTTGCCCTTGAACTTCGTGCATAAGATTGCTTCTAGGAGCATGGTTTCGTCCGCGGGCTGTATATTTTTCATCGCGTAAGTGCTTGCGTTAATAAATTCGTGAACGCGCTCTCTGGATTCTCCGTTCATTTCGGGAATTATGTTACGGGCTTCCTTTAGGCTGAGGAACCCGAGATGGTGCTCTGGCTGACTACGGACGTCGCTGTGCGTCCGTCCGTAGGTCACGTCCAGCGGGCCTGGCTGATCTGTACGCGTCGTTCTTGCGCATCGGGGCGATCGTAAATGGCGGATTCCACTCGACTCAGGCGTTCCTGTACTTCGCGGATTGCGCGCAGGACTTCTACAGAGCGCTCAAACTCTGCGGTCTCTGTACGGTCCATGCGTTCCTGCATGTCGTGCATCATGCGTAGGACGTCGGTGAGCACGGAGCTTATTGCTCCTGGGCTCACTTGCGTCGGCTTGGGGGCTCGACTTTGGTTGGCTTCGGGCGGTTGCCCATTTTCCGCGGGTCTGAGCCGTGCTATCTCGGCGTTACTTTGCGCAGGAGTTGTGTCCTCGCGCGGCGCAATGGCCACGGGAGCTCGTTGCTGGCTCATTCTGTCGGCCCAGGGGGTATAATTCTCTTCCTTGGGGTCGAATATATCGCTTTCGTACGACGTCAGGGAGAATTCTCCTCTTCCTGCGTTTTCGCTCTGAGTATCGGCCGAGGTGTCCGATCGTGCGTCACCGTCGGTCGGGGGCTGTCTGTGTACGTTATCGTGTTCGTCGCCGCTTGTGTTGTCTATGCTATCTCGCGGGTTTTTGTTCGCGTCGCAAAGACTAGCGTCTAAGAATTCAAATTTGCATTCTACGATGACGTTAGGATGTAGCTCGAGCACCGGCGAGCTCGCGTCGTCGAGTTGCGCGTCTAAATTTCTTCGCACGCGATCAAATTCGTCGTTCGCGAGTCGTGTGGCGCAAAAACGATTTCTAATACTATTTTCGATGGCTCGTTGCGCGCGCTCGCTTAACACGAATGACGCGTTGCTGGCAAGGGGATGCCGGGACAAGTCGTCCGACATCTATCGACGCTTATACTTTAGCGTCCTAAAACCGCGAAAATCTTTCGGCGCTTCGCGGTTGTATTGCCTGCAATCGCGAAAATTTCTTTCGGCACTCGCGGTTATTTTCGCAAAATTTTCTGTTGGCGCTCGCGGTTGTATTGCGTTCCCGTATTGCAGGCGCAGAACTGGCAGAATGTCCTCTCGTCCGGTTGACAGATCCCCCTCGCTGCCACCAATTTGTTGTGCCGTACCTTGGATCGCAGGGTCGGCACGAGGTTCTTTAGGATCCGCCGGGAGGAGGGAGAAAGACGTTTAATAAACTTGAGTATACACTGATACAGATATCTTGCCCTGACTTGCGGGCGTTCACAGTAGAGTCGATTACGTTCGGTCGTGCGCGATATAGCCTTTCGATCTAGACTGCCCGCCGCTTCTCGGAAGGGCGGGCTTTTATCACTTGCGCATTAGCTTCCGCGATGCTGACTTAGCTGTCAGCGCTTTTGCTTCCGGGTGAGTGCCCTGGAAGCCAATTGCAAAACCCGAAATGCCACCTCAGGTGAGTTTGGCAAGATTCGGAAGTAACGCTGATAGCTAGGTGTCGCAATTAGGGAGCGGTGACTTTCGTCACACAACAAAACAATAAAAAATCTTTTCTACTTTTTCTATCTTTACTTACAATTAGAAAAATGCTGTAACTCAGCCTAATTACTAGAATTCAGTATATTGGATGGAAACATTGTACTACTTACCATATGTACCATTTACCTGTATTCTACTATTTACATGTATTTATTTTAACAAAATTGATTAGTTTACAATAAATAATTTATTGTTTTTATGAATAAATGAATATCAAAATCTTGAAAAGTCAACTTAGCATACTTACTCAACATTGTAGTATTTATTGTTAAACTTGGATCCAGTTTCATCTGCCTCTCTGTTGGAAACATGTCCACATATTTGCATTCATCTAAAATAACAACATATATAAATACTTATTTATCATTTTATTAAGAAAAGTGGAGATAATTTTTGATAAAGTTTTTACTATTAAATTTAATGTTTTATTTAATATATAATGTATAATTAACCCTTAAAGTGCATACGTTTTTTCGGTACCTTCTAAGTGCATACGTGGGTCTGTCACGCGTTCAACGTTATTTTTCCCTACCTTAAAGTATTTTAAAAGATCTAAAAAAAATTTATGAAACAT
>NW_020220239.1:1747-2340 GCF_003070985.1 Temnothorax curvispinosus | reverse complement strand
CGGACATTTTAAATGAAAGTGATTTTTCGACGTTTTAAAACATATTCTAAACACTTTGCCAAAGATACCCAAAAAAAAAATTTTTCATGAAAACAAAGCTTCCTCTATGAGAAAGCAAAAGTTTTAAATTTATCAAATCTACTCTTTTACAAAACATTTTTACACGGATGTCATATGAAAATATTATTCTACAGACGTAAAAAGCAATTACTTATTTTATTTTGTTTAAGTAACAATTTTCTTCAGCAAAAAATACTTTCTTAATATAATGTAAGAATAATATTCTTAACAAGTCTACAATGTTTTAAATAAATATAATTATGATGACTTTAGAGTAGAATTTGCGATATTATTTACACTGAAAAAGGTGTAGTAATAGCTAAAAACGTTTATATAAATTTATTTATATCTTTGAAACGTTTTTGTTAACACGGACAACTGGTATTGACTCTTTAACTTCTTTAAACTTTTTTAATAAAGAAAGAAAAATAATGTGATGTATTACTTACGAGACGAATTGCTCTGCATAGCCATAGCGTCCGCTTTCGTGGTCGAACATAAACTCAATAAGATGGAAACACAACCGACCGCGT
>NW_020220239.1:0-1647 GCF_003070985.1 Temnothorax curvispinosus | reverse complement strand
GAATATGTTTTAAAACGTCGAAAAATCACTTTCATTTAAAATGTCCGCGCGCGCCAAATTTACCGAAATTTCTATAACTCCAGAACTAATTAACGAAATCTTAACCAATTATATATGAAATAGGGGTAAAAAAAAATTGAAGAATATAATAAAATTAATAAAAATTGCTAATAATCAAGTTTTTTTTTTAATTTAAAATTGGTAATTTGTGCAACGTTTATATACTTTTTTATTTATAACTTTTGAAGCATATTCATTATTGTGGACAACCGGCTTTGACTCTTCAGCCTCTTTAAATCATTACTAATATTTATCATTAGAATTTTATTGTTATCCAATTTTTCATCTGTTTTTGTTATTTCAATAGAAACTCCTAAGAGGACCGTGTCAACGGTTCTACAAGAAATGCAGCGGAAGCTGGATTTCTTGTGTGAGCAGCAGCAGCAGCAGCAACAGCAGCAGCCCCAAAAGCTACTGCAACAAGAGCAACAACACCCGTTGCCCCAGCAGCAGCAGCAGCAGCAGCTAAAACAACAACAGCCGCTACCCCAGCAACAGCAGCAGCAGCAACAACAACCGTTGCTAAATCGAAGTACATTATTGAATTAATTATGTATATTAATAAATATACATATTAATGATAATAATTATATATATATATATTTTTTTTAAGGAATAAAAAAAAGGGGAGCGGGCCAATCTCGAGCCCGCTGGTACCGCCAGCGGGGCGGCCGAGGCGGCGGTCGGGGCGGCCGAGGCGGCGGTCGGGGCAGCCAAAGCGGTTGGGGCGGCCGAAGCGGTTGGAGCGGCCGAAGCGGTTGGGGCGGCCAAAGCGGTTGGGGTGACCGAAGCGGTTGGGGTGACCGGGCCCCAAAATATGCAAGTCTTAATATAAATTTTTAATAAAATTAATGTAAAAAATATTTTAAACTGTTCACTTATTTGAAATACTGTATCCATTCCTAAGTTTTCCTTTCAATTAGCGAATTCGGATGATCGCACTAGTACGCACTCAGTATAATTAAGCACAATAACACGAAAAAATGAATTAAATTAAATTTTGGTTTTTAACATGTTTCTATATTTACGTTAAGAGGTTATACCTATATGTACATATATAAAAAAATGTGGTATAATAGGGCTACAGGCGAAGGTCCACGTTAAAAACCTAACGCACTATTAGTGGCACCTCATAGGTAGTGTGGAAGACCACTTGTAACAATGAAAATGGTTAACTTAATGTTATCTTTATGTCTAATAAAGTTTCTCTTTTAATTTATATTAATTTTATCTTATTTAATCGTTTCGTTTTAATGTTGATGAATATTTTACACTGTTTATTGATTAATCAAGTAATCAGAATTGATTAATCCAGTAACCAAAAATTTTTATTCTGATTACTTGATTAATCGAGTAATAAAAAAATTCTTATTCCGATTACTTGATTAATCGAGTAATAAACAAATTATTATTTAGATTACTTGATTAATCGAGTAATCAAAAAATAACTTTTCTCAATTAATAATTAACTAATCGGTTGTCATAATTTTATTATTTACAGTTAGAGGCGAGCAACAAAATCGCAAGTTGCATATTGTGACAGGGCACGGTCCGTAGAATATTTAAATAACAAAAAGACCCGAGCAA
>NW_020220238.1:0-46826 GCF_003070985.1 Temnothorax curvispinosus | reverse complement strand
CATTTCCTGCTCATGTCAAACTGTTCGCGTGCAGACTCAAGAAGCGGCGACGTTTAGACTCTTCGAGTACCAGACGCTTGTTTATGACATTTATATCCAAAGTATAAATCGTTTATTCGTGTAATATATAACGTTACTTCTCCCGATTCGTCGCAGGTCCCGTGAACGCGGATATGAAATTCAAAGTCTTCAGGATATGTTGCGTGATACATTTCGCATTACGTTCTTATAATTGTCGGAATTCTTTACGTCGCAACTCGTTGGACACCGTTAATTAAGTTTATTAAATAAACAAGCAAATTTAATCACCTTTCTCAACATGGAAGATTCATTCATACAGATCGATCGAGATTCGAGACACGCACACTTCTTTCGCGACACCCTGTATGTATAGGTGGCTGTACGCTGTACTTCGGTTAGACTCGGAAACATTCGGACGCTCGACAGCACAAGCACACGGACGTGGTTGTCGCTTTGATGTGTGTGATGTGTGTTGCTAGCATGTGGATGTGTTACCAGCGCATTAAGAGCATGGCGCATCGATAAGCAGCCGTAGGCCGTATAGGTTGAGTGTATTACTGCGTGCGATCCTTGCTCTAGGGCGGAGTGGCGGAGAGCAGTTGATAAGCCAAACACGGCAGTTGACGAGGCCAGCCAGCGTGTACTGTGAAACTCTTTTTCCAGAAGGCTTTATTGAAACCATTGAAACCAACGGTACTCATTCAAGATGAAGAAGAAGGTAAACATTTTCTCTTTATATTACTAAAACGCATGGAATTGCATTCTTTCTTCTCGCATAAGTTTTATTTCGTATGGAAAACACTTCTTTGTCCTGCGAGGCAATTTTATGAATAACGTGCTCCAATTTAGGTGCTGTTAATGGGCAAGAGTGGGTCCGGGAAGACAAGTATGCGAAGCATTATCTTCGCCAACTACATCGCTCGCGATACCCATCGTCTAGGAGCGACAAGTAAGCTACGTATATTACGGTAAATAGTCGCCGAAAGAGGGACTAATGCAACGCAATTTATTACAGTTGACGTAGAACACTCCCACGTTCGTTTTCTCGGCAATCTGGTCCTGAACTTGTGGGATTGCGGAGGGCAAGAGGCATTCATGGAGAATTATTTCGCGTCGCAACGCGACAACATATTCAGAAATGTGGAGGTGTTAATATATGTCTTTGACGTTGAGTCGAGGGAATTGGACAAAGATATGCATTATTACCAGAGCTGCTTAGAGGCGATACTGCAGAATAGTCCGGAGGCGAAGATATTTTGCCTGGTTCACAAAATGGATCTCGTGCAGGAGGACCAGCGCGACTACATTTTCCGGGAAAGAGAGGAAGATCTGAAAAGACTGAGCTTGCCTTTAGAGTGCACCTGCTTCAGAACGAGCATATGGGACGAAACGTTATACAGGTATGTATCGAATAAAAGTGCAATTAAAGCGGACAAGTGCTATTAAACCCTCATTAAATTGTTATTGCAGGGCATGGTCGTCCATTGTATATATGCTGATCCCCAATGTGAAGGAACTTGAACAAAGCTTGAATCAGTTTGCTAATATTATCGACGCGGACGAAGTTCTTCTGTTTGAAAGAGCGACCTTCCTAGTAATAAGTCATTGCCAGCGACAGTTTCACAGAGACGTTCATCGCTTCGAGAAGGTTTCCAACATAATAAAGCAATTCAAACTGAGTTGTAGGTAAGTACGAGTCACGCGGAAAAGTAACAGGTCTAAGGTCTGTATTAGACTATGGATTGAAATTTGACCAGTTAGAGCAAAGTTCACTAAACTTGAGGTTAGTTTTCTTTATTCCGATTGATTAAATTTTAATCCAATCTCTCAATCCCAATCTATAGTCTGATACAGGCTTAACAACCCAGGTAGCAATTAATGTCTAAAAGACATCATAAAGACATCTTTAAAATTTCTGGCATCTTAAAGACATCTTTATGATGTCTTTTAGACATTAATGCTACCTGGGAAGAACGAGATGAGACATTTTGTGTTGACTTTGCAGCAAGTTGGCGGCGCAGTTTCAAAGTATGGAAGTTAGAAACACCAATTTCGCGGCCTTCATCGATATATTTACCTCAAATACATACGTGATGGTCATCATGTCCGATCCAACTATACGTGAGTATCTGAATTTTTCCACGTTGCATGAAACCTGGCGTTGAAAATGCCAATGAAAACGTTGAAACGTGGCGGTCTTCTTTCAGCATCCGCGGCGACATTAATCAATATACGCAACGCGCGGAAGCACTTCGAAAAGTTGGAGCGTGCCAGCCAGAGCTCGGCGTTGAGCAGATAGAAGTCGGCGCGACCCAGGCGCATCGTCACCCGGGTCCATTCTGTTAACAATTGCTGAATTTTCTGGAATCGTATCGTTAATAAAGCGCAATCGCGGGAAAAGATACGATTGTCGACGAGATCGGGAGTCACAAAGTATATACAATCCGTGGCTTTCAACGTGAGCGTTTTTATGACAAAACAACTATATAATCGACGTGTCCGAAAGAGGCTGACGGTTATCGCTGTATTTCAGGCCGTATATTAGGACTGTATCAATATAAATTCATTCCACATGTTACTTGCGGATGTAATATGGTCATAATGCATCTGCGATTTATCGACGTAGAACAGTTCCCGTTTATGCGCGATATTCTCGCTTCATTTGGAATCGGGTTTTTTTTTTTACATTTTCGATTAAAGGATCATTCGCGATTCGAATCATGTTGCAATAATATCCAACGAATGTTAGATAAGTTATCGTAAACATATGTCTTTCTTCTGTATCTGCATGCGTCACGATGGATGACTGAACGTCCACTTGAGAGCTTCTGTTCTCGAAAATGATTCACGACGGTAGAGAAGCTTATCCGATGAAGATAACAGATACGTATAACCGCTCTTAATTATGTGTTCACTTGTTAGCTTTTACTACTGAGGATTGTTCTCAAATATAAAAGGAGCTGTCGAGTGGATGTGCAGCCTATGTTGCATCGTGCTATGGTTGTAAAGTCGATAAATGGTTAACGTCAATTTCGTAGAGAAGGATTGTACGGTGTATTTGTATGTTTACATCCTTAAACGCAAGGTTTACATACGAGATGTAACGAAACTATGATGTATTTTTTAAATGTGCAAATAAATTATAACCACGAATAGGCTTGTTTGTAGACTTGTATTTCTTCTACGTCGAATAATATAGTTATTTAAAATTATTAGAATCGATAGAAATAGTCTCGATGAAATAGATTCTAAAAGTAAAATGGATTTACATTGGAAACCACCTGGTTTTCAATTTTTTTTAAATATAGGTTATACATACTCATTCAAACTTTTTTTTTTTAGTTTTTAGTGTATTTTATGAAGTCGAAGAAGTTTGAATTAAAGAAAAAAAGATTCGGCGTTTGTTCCTATCATAGATCAGAGGGAAATTAAATTTCCCGCCGTCAGTTACCAAATGGCGGAATAGTGTGCTGTCCTCACGTTCGGAAAACGAGTTTCTTGCGATTTATTCCACAGTTATCGCTCGATTGTCGCGATGGACAGAATACTCAAGGGGATCATGAAGTACAGGAAGTGCCATCGGGAAGGAATGGTGAAGCAATTTCAACAAGTCAAAGACCATCCCGAGGTACGTTCCATACTACGTTAAAAGAAAAAAATCTCGCGTGATGATTCTTTCGATATATAGGTACAGACAGGTATCTCTCGCGCTGCCACGCCGAGTCCACGTGCGTTTTGTTGATACCACCCCTATACATCAGGTGACAGTGTGGGCTGTCAAAAACAAACTTGCAACTCCGTTTATTTAATACAATTAATACGACTTGGTTAATAATAATAATAATATATCATTCGTTTTAAATGCAGTGGCCCGTGTTATGACCTCGAACCATCGATTGACCAATAGTTGATTAAAGTACGCGTATCTAATGATGGCATGGCACTTGCCGCACTTGCTTTATTGACGGTGTTTCGCCAGGGAAAAATTCATGTTCTGCTTTTACTGGTAGAGTACCTTACGTAGATTAGATATCGACAGACAGGGTATTTACCTTATGCTGTTATGTCAGGGAAATATTGGTAGCTTTATTGATAATACTGTAATTTAGATATCAGGCAGAACATCTATCTTACTGACTATGGAATATATTTTGAATATTAATTATAGTAGGTTTTGTTTTTATCAATAGAGTATGCTCGTTTGATTAGGATGTCAAAGAATATTTGCCGATATTACTAAAAGTGCACTAAAACTGCGACTGTGAAATATAGTTAAGAGAGGCTATAATTTAAGTCAGTTAAAGAAAAAAATCGGATAAAGAATTTTCAAGACAAAAAGCCAGAAAGCCCCCTGACTAAAAAAGCTACTTCCTATACCCTGGAAATTGACAAGCTGTTTCTTGTCTTGAAAATTTTTTATCCAAATTTTTAATTTTATTTTTCTGGTGCATGATTAAAAGTATATTAGTAACATCACATAAATGATTGAAGGAATAATTAGGTACTTATCTAGACCTAATGTTACTACAATATAATATGTTACTACAATATAATTTTGCAATGATTTCGTAATTCATTATAAATATTTATAATTTGTTTCTTTAATTTTATAGTATCTTTATATTTAATTTATGTATAATTCTTTAATTGACTCAAATAGCCTTTCCTTCCCCCATATATGTATGTATAACATTCAATTTATATTATATACACCTCCCCAAACAGCACGCATGTCTAAAAAAGACGTCTTAGATATTTTTTAAACGTCTTCTAGATTCCCTACTGTTTTAGATTCCCTCCTCTTGACAATATAAAGAAAAAATTTTAAAAAATTTCAGAAGAGATGTCTTTGTATTTCATATACTTTGAACATCTTAATAAATCTAATATTTTCATCTAATAGATTAAATCTTATAAATTCTTTAAATATCTTTATAAATAAATTCATAAATTATCTAAAATTTAAGTGGCCACTTAAAATGGGACTAGTCGGATATATACATATAGTATTATACATAAAAAAAAATGTATCTAAAGACTTTCGCCCTATGCCGTATATTATATAGTATTGTTAGCACAGCTTGTAATTTGATGTCTGTTACTCCTATCACAGCCAAAGGCAGTGTTCTTTACCTGCATGGACTCCCGGATGATCCCAACTAGATTTACGGAAACGAACGTTGGAGACATGTTTGTCGGTACGATCTATTATAGTTGCATTATCGCGTAACCCCTTGTTGCTTCTTTAATTTTTCTGATCTCATCGCAGTGCATTTTTTCCCTTTTTCTAATAAGTACGCTCCTTACAACATCAGATCCTCTAACGAGAGAACGAGTACAACATTCATTCGATGTAATAATCTCGATTGTGTACATATGATTATTCTTATTTATCAAAATTTTATTTCAATCAGGAGAACCACGAGAACCAATTTATTCAAATTAGTATCTTCTTTTTTAAATTTAATTTTTCGTTTGTTATATGTATATATTTTTAAACATATTATATTTTGTATCTCCTTTATACATATATATTTGTAATAAAATGATTCTAAAGATACTGTTCTTAGCATAACGATTTTTGCACGGATTTTTGTGCTTTTCGGGATATTTTTTTTACTGGATGTGGGGTTTCCGAATTTCTCAATTCATCCATCACTCATGGAAGGAACGAAAGAGCCGAAGAAGGAGCAACGTGTATCGGACGGCCTAACAGAGTTTACCTTTTCAGTCCGAAACCCCGGTAATGTCGTGCCGCACTCACAGCACTTCGTGGACGAATTTACCATGTGCGAATCGGCGGCGTTGGAGCTGGGATGCGTGGTGAACGACATAAGGCACGTTATAGTTTGCGGCCACAGCGATTGCAAGGCGATGAATCTGCTCTACGCTTTACGGGACGAGGAGTTCGCGTCGCAAGTGCGTTTCCCGATTCGTCCGCGATAAACTCTCTTTCTTTTTCTTTTCTCGCGTGTTTCGCCTTCGCGAGCGATAACGCCGTCCGAATTTCAGACGAACAGGAGAATGTCGCCGCTGAGAGCGTGGCTGTGCGCGCACGCCAGCAGCAGCCTGGCGAAGTTTCAGCATCTCGAGGTAGCCGGTTTCCGCGAGCCGATCCTCTTCCAGGCCGAGACGCCGCTGCGAAAATTCGTCGCTTACATCGATCCGGAGGACAAGTTTGCCATCGAGGACAAACTGTCGCAAGTCAGTACACGGTCGAGCGAGACGCCACGCCGCCGCGCCGGTCGTCTGTCTCGTTGACACTCGAGGAAACTTGTCTTGTTGCAGATCAACACGTTGCAGCAGCTCCAGAACATCGCGTCGTACGGGTTCCTGAAGAAACGCCTGGAGAGGCACGATCTGCACATCCACGCGTTGTGGTTCGACATTTACACCGGCGACATTTATTACTTTAGCCGAGCCAACAAGAGATTCGTGGAGATAAATGAAACGACGGAGCCGCTCTTGCTTAAGGAAATTAAGAAATACTACTCGTAAAAATCTGTTTTTTCCAGATAATTTGGACATTATTTATAATCCAACGCTAAAATTATGTTGCCAGAGCTATGCGAGTTAAACCGCGTAAAGAGTAATCGTATATTTTTATATATTAAACTTTCAGGGGCTTAATATACTCTTTATATACTCTTGAGAAGACTCGATAATGATAATAATCTGAATCTTTATCGCTTATTATTATTTCAAAGTGCACAATACGTTGCGCTTTGTTGGGATCATCGAACTTCAGATGCAGTTCGAGTTTAGCACAAAATACATTCTTCACCAAACTCATTGTATAATTATATGTCTATTTTTTATATATATAATACATATAATATATATCTATTTATAATATAAAATATATTGAATTATGATATATACTGATTGATATTTGCTGTGTGGCGAAATATAAAGATATTCGTGTAACGGAGTAAAGTGAACTTTGCTACGTGTCCCTTCGCTTGTCCCTTCCTCCCGATTTTATGGTATACGCTCGCCAGTTCGGCTCGATTGGATCGAGAAAAGAATCAAAGTCTCAAGCCGACAAAAGATAGTCCACCGATAGATGGACGGACCGCTCCGGACGAACTAGAGCATGCCAGTTCTGAAAGAGAAAGCAAAACAACGAAAGAAGTCGCAGAAATCAGAGTTGCGGAGCGTCGTATCGGCGTCAGGATCCTCCTCTAGACGATTTTTAGGAAATCTCTAAAATTCTAAATAAATGTGATATAAAGTTCTAATGTGCTCTTTTTATATTTGCGAGATTAAATTTGAACTTATATATCGGATTTTTTCCTATCAATCTGTGTGAACGTCTATAAAGCTTTAGGTTTTATCAAAAGTCTACATTTCTAACAACACCGAGAGATGCGACACCATTGGCGCCGTTAGCTATAAAATTTTTGGGGGGTACTTTGGAAACTAAATAAAACATAAATAAATAAATAAATACATAAAAAATAAAAAAAGTACAGTTTAAAATTTAACTTGTTTTAGAGATTTATACAAAAAATTAGATTTTTTAAATGTACAAATGTAGAAAGGAATTGAAAAGGAGACACTGTCGCGTTACGAATTATATGTCAAATACTCTCTTTCCCTCCTCTCTTTTGTTTTAAGATTTACGGAATTATTAGAAAATTAGTAGTCTAAGTTTGACGTAAACGCTTGAAGAACCAAAATTGCTTTTGCATTTATTTTCCCTGTTTGCCGTAAGACAGGTATACTGGTGAAATAATCCAAGTGCCGTAAAACGCGTGCGTGGATGCGAGATCGCGAGTCCCGAGTTTTTGCGGCTCCCGGCTACGTAAGCACGCGTGAAAAACGGGTGTGTGTGCGCGCGCGCGCGCGTAGTTCGCACTTTTCCGTCCGTCACGCGGTAAAAGTGAAGAGAAGTTCCCCCCAGTTTCCAACGGAATCGTCCAGTTAGGCCGGTTAGGACGTGGCGACTGAAGAAAGAGATTCCGGAAGAACCGGAACTCGTGTATACGCGGTCTCTTTGTTGGCACGTTTCGGGCCCGGAACGTTATTTTGAGATTCCACTTATCGACGAACGAAAGATCGCCGCGGGTTATCGTTGTTAATATACTGCGACAAGTGCCCTGGCAAGTGCCGCTTAGGTCAGTGCATCAAAATAGACCCGCCACGGTCGCATTGTGCGGCCGAAAATCATTGTGTAATTTAGGTAGCCTTACCTGTTTGACCTACCTGTTTGACCTACCTGTAGGTCATCAAAGAATGCGCTCTCTGTATCTTAGGACTGTCCGACGGATGTAATAGCATTGACACGGATGACAATTTTAAGTAAGAATATTTCCCACCAAGACGATTCAGTAGCAAAGTTCTTTTAGCTTATGTTGTTCTTTTTGGAAGAAGTTAGAGTGAGACAAAATATATTCTTGCTTCTTACTCGTAACATATTGCAGTTTAAGAGGTTCTTCGAAAAAGAACAAATTTTTTTGGTTTCAAAAATATAGGGAAAAAAGATGCAACGGCTTTCGGCACCTTTGAGCTCAAGTGGCTTCTGACGGTAGCCATAAATTAATAATTTTCCATTTGTTACAAATGACAAATAACACTATTTTATGAAATTGATCGAACGATTCTTTAGAATAATTTGACAAAGGTTTCTGATGTAAAAAGGAAAAGAGACAATAGAACAGACACGTAACGAAAAGAATTTTTATAATTTATATGTACCAAAGAATAAAAAAGAAAAAATTTACTTCAAAAATAACAAGTTCTTAATTAACCTTTGGTAAGTTTTAAAGCACTCGGCAATTTCGTCAGTCACCTCTTAAACTAACGTAAATGATATATTCAATAATATGTGCAATATACATATATGCAGGGTGTTTTCTAAGTAAGTATGAAAAAATTGAAAGAGATATCCTGCGGCTTATTTTAGAAAGAAAATTCCTACAAACATATGCCCTAAACTGCTTCGTTTTCAAAATACAGTGTCAAAGTTGTGAAAAAATATGAAAATTTCGAAAATGTAGAAAACATTTAAACCTGTTTTATTCAAATTTAATATTTTTTCATGTAAGAACCGTGCATTAAAAACTATTTTCTCCAGTAATGATATTAATCAGTATTGATACACATGATTGTATTTTCAATTTTTAATTTCAATTTTTTTACTTTATCTCGAAAGCGGCGCATTATTAAAAAAAAAAACACTAGAGGTAGTTTTTGTAGAGTTTTAGTTCGAAAATTAAAAAAAAAGAGCTAAAAATTGTTAAACTTGAAAAGAACAGTGGCGTATACCATTTTCTTATAAAAAAAGCTTAATATGATTACTCATACGTACACCCCTGGTAGATCTTAAAATGTTTCATAAGTACTGGAAAATAGTTCTTAATATCACATGTACGCATACTAAATTTGAATAAAATATCTTTAAACGTTTTCCAGATTTCTGAAATTTTCATTTTTTTTTCACAACTTTGACATCTTGTATTTTGAAAACGAAGCAGTTTAGGATTTAGCATTTAGTGCATATATTTATAGGACCTTTTCTTCTTAAAATAAGCCATAGAATATCCCCTTCAATTTTTTTATATTTACTTAAGAAACACTACTGTATAAGATAAAGGAATTCAATGTCGATTAGAAGTTTCGAATCATTTACACGATAATTCTAATTCGTTTACAATTATAAAGTGCAAAAATGAGTTGAATTTGTCGATTATTCTAAAAGGGTCTCTCTACATCGTTTATTTTTGAATAAAATATCTAATAGCTTTTTTTTTGGAAAGATTTTAAAATATCGCCGCTTCATCCCTGTAGAGCTGTGCAGTAATAGAGCCAATCCTCCGTCCCGGCTTGTCGAGCGGCGCGGCCGTTCTCCCGATGAAATTATAATATTTTATCGACGAAAACGGATAAGAGGATAAGAGAACGATGTCACGATTTTGCACGATCTCTTTTTTCCTCGCGTTACACTCGTCCGAGAAAAAAGAGTGCGCGGCCAGTGGTGCGTGCCGAAGCATAACGCGCTCCGCACTCTGCAGCCGCCGCCGCGCGGTGGCATTACCACTTCGTTACGCTCGTATCTTTCCGAAACTTTATGCCTGTGTCATGGCGTTATTCCGTCGTGGCGATGGAAAATAGTCGGACGTGCAATATAATTACTCACGTAATTAATTAGCGGGCTGAATACTTCGGTAGGTCGTTTAATGTCCGTCCTGCGTTACGTGAAAGGTGCAATGCGAAAGATGTATATGTAATAAGAGCGATAAATAGAGTCGGGCAATCCGTTTGGATTTTTGCAAACTCGCGCAAAAACTGACCAAGCTGCATAAAAACGATTTTAAGCTAAACGAAATTAAATTCACAAATATATGCGCTGAAAAATAATTACACTCTTTGTTTAAGTTCGTAGAAGTAAATAACATTTAATGTGCCAAATTCTATAATTCTTCAACTTAATTTGATATTCCTGTAAGCGATAAATACGACATGGTGCATTTTGACTAAATATTCAAGTCAAGTCTTTTCGCAGATCTTCTTAGTAAAAGATTTTCTGGCGATGTATAGAATCAAAAGAAACTAATAATATATGGCGATTATGGCGTGTTGGCAAAATTGGTCGTAAGAACCTCTTCCTGGCCCAACGCGCGAAATCCTTACGTGCCGCGTGTTTGTTTTCACGCCTGAGTAAAAGTGAGTTCCACTGTAGACAGTAGCTTGTTACGCATGCATATGCGATGCACACATCTTTGCAAAAGACAAGGAAACACATAATCACGCCTCTAATAAAAATTATGAGATCGGCGATTTGTGTCTTGCACCACGATATTTCTTACTTCGTTATTTTCGCTTCTTAAATTGATCTCCGATCGATCCGAAAAACGAAAAAGTGCGACCTCTGAATATAATAAAATCGGACTAAACTCGCCTTTCACTTTTGACCAAATATTCCGCGGCGAGAATTATTTTTCATCTTGGTTAATCGTTCGTAAAAATTTCACTGGCTAGTAAGCGCGCGTGTGGTCTTCTAAGTGAAAGGATACGTATTCGACGTATGCGACCCGCACACACGTGCTTCTTTAATTTTTGACGTTAGGTATTCCAAGGTTTCAGATTAAATTTCCGTTAAGGTCTACGTGAAATTAACGAGCTCCTCGCTGCCTCCGCAACTTAATCTGCCAGGTAGTTTCCGACGTTTTCGATCGCGTTTTTCGGCCGAATTTAGGTCGAGGAAGTCACGAACGCTGTACGTTTGACACGATTTTCTCTGTTCGCCGGTCGAATGTCAAGGTGTAGAGGCCCGACATACAGGCCCCGCGTGGCTGACCCCTGCCGCTTGTAAATACCCGAAATCCCAAGTGAGACAGTTAGAATGTCGTAACATTGTAACTGTATAATTCTGGCGCAACGTGACGAATACGAAGCGGCCCTTCTCGAGTTCGTTATTATAAGAATGTCTTTCATTTTAGTTCTATCATTGCTTTCTTGAAGGGATAAAGATTTCTGGTAACTGCTTTCATTCCTAAAACCAAATCATCGGATCTTGTACCTGCAATGCAATTACTTTTGATTAAATTCATAATTTTTTGGAGATTGTCTGAATGCAGTGATGACGACATTTGAAATGTAATGTACAAAAATAATATAAAGAACATATATATTTTATATAAATATTTTAACCCTATAGGTTACTGTCCTTGATGGGACCGGAAAATTCATGCAGAAATATGATTTTTTTCTGGTTATATAAAAATTCTTCTTTAAGCCTTTTTTTATAACTTCTTTCCTATTTATGGCTAGGTTAGGTTTCTAAATAAAACTTATGGTTCGCTTAAGCAGGTTTTGACGTTAAAAAAAAGGCAAAAAATACTAATGTTTATCTGAGATATGAATAGAATAGATAAAGGTCTCCCAGATTCATAGTAGTAACGACTTAGATAAAAAATAAGGACAGTAACCCCCTAGGTAGCTAGAATTAATATCTACTAATTTATAATTAAGTTCAGATAAGTATTATAATTAAATTACAATTACTGAAATTGGAAGATTATAAAAAATATGTTCCAATTCTCGAGATTTCGCGATTCCGCCCTGCAAACGCACAATCTTTTTAAAGTTGCACGGGTCAAAGCACGTTGGCAAAAATCATCATGTCCGCGCCGTCCGCGGGACTTATTATTGGGCAACTCCGTTCAGCGCGGTGTGTCGAATGTTCCCCAATGATATCGCGCATTTTTGCACGGTGTTCGCAGAACGTAACGGCGACGGCGGTCGTAATTATAAAATGTCGCAAAAGGGTGCAATGAACTCACGAAGCAGTCGCTGCAGCACTGTATGCTTCCGCTAAAGGCCAGACGAGTTCTTATAAAACAATTCTGCCGTCCTGCGCATAAGCCTATTTTTATTATATATTTCAATCTGGTTTTAAATCATCTACAATGCAACAGGCCAGAGTACTTCCAGTCTCCTAATTGCGTTTTCCATCAAATTCTATCAGTTGATAAAGAGAATTGCACAAAACGCTTTATTTCCGAAATGACGACAAATGACGAATTAAAAATAATTTTATTACAAACATAAATCTTCTTAAATTTTCTCAGCTCTTTAAGTTTCTGTGAAACTACAAATCACACATTTCAAGAGAACAAATTTACTCTCCAACGTGCGCGTACACTGCAAATCCAAGCGTGTTATTTTAACTGAAGCTCCTCTCACACATTTCTTGCCGTTTTAAATCTTAACTTTTAATTTAATACGATTAAACATATTAATTTAACAAAACATGTAAAACGAGCTTCTGTCAAATGTGTCATTTTTAGACGTTCATGCGTGTAGAAATAACACACTTGAATTGACAGTGCGTGCGAGTAAATAAACTCACAATTCCCCCGCACTTTATCATCTCGATGACAGAAATTGTGTTAGGCGAACGCTAATCTCGATGGAGGATTCCGGATACAATGGAACGACGCGCATATCCTTCTATGATACTTCATGCAAACGACTATTGCCGCGTCGACGCCTCTTCGTCGCAATGTGGGTATTATACGGACCGATCGCCTGTCGTGCGTAGATTCATGCGTTCGAGCGCATAAGTTCAAGAACAATGGTGTCTGTGCTCCGATCTATATAACGTAAGTAACGATTTTACTTCAGCGCAACCGGGCAAAGCGACGACTGTGGCAGCGGCGGCGGCGGCGGCGGCGGCTGTTCATTGTGCCTGCGATGGTGGCGAACAGCTCTTGTGCCACTGACCCACAAGCACACTTACCTATGTTATACTATGCCTGCTATATTCGCGGTTCCGTTGTCGCCGCGGTTGCCTTAATGTCCATACATACCGCGACGTCGCGACGCGACGTCGATAAGGGTTACGCATCCAGGGCGCGCGTCCACGCATCGAAAATTCGTGCAATTTTCACCGTAACCGCGACGCGCCGATCGACAACATCGGCTCGGCCCGATCGGTTTTAATGGAGCCCCGGGATCAGCGAAGCGTATCTTCGAACGTCCCTGCCCGCGCTCGCGACGCGAACCGCATCTTTTTAAGCGTATAATATCTCGTTACGAGCCAGCAGGTCTCGAATCAATCGGAGTATTTTATAGAGTCTTGGGTAAATGGGACAATGTAATCATTCGCCAATGATAGAGTCAATATCGTTTTTTATCATTTCTTCTGGCAGCTAAACATATCCCAATTCGTAGCTCAACAATTTCAGAATAATTTTTATAATTTGTTTAACTTTATTAAATTAAATTTCTTGGAAAATGAATTTATTGTCTGTTTGCCAGGTTTTTTTTTTATTGTCTGTTATTTTTAATTATAATAATGCCACCTAAACTTTAATAGCTGGAATACTCAATGTGTATCGGTGTAATTATTTTAATTAACAATGCGTCATTAATTATTTTAATGACGCATCGATGAAAGTGACCATTGTTTCTGGATACAAGCGTTTCTTAGTTGCGACATATTTTTCAAATCCTATCTGTTTGCTCGCGATTGAAAGATACTTAAGGCGCTGAAAGCGTCAAAGTTGCGGAGTATCCACTCCAACAGATGCGCTACCGTTGAAATCTCCGCGCGCGCGCGCGTGCGGGCGTTGAAGTCTCCGAGCGCGCGTCCTCACCTCGGCGATTTCAACGGCTTGCTCTCACGACTTAACTTCTACGTTATCGTACACGGAAAGACTCGCGCCCGACTAATCTGCATTTTTTACGGTAAGTGTTTATCTAGTATAACCAATTTCACTAAAGGCCAAATTCAAATTTTTTATGATGATGAAAATATATATATTTACCGTAAAAAATGCAGTCTTTTTCAACACGCACTCTACCACAACATGCACTGACACGGAAAACACCGGGCTTTGCACCGGAAAACGCCGTGCTAATCCGACTTCGAAAACACGTGTCTCAACCTCGAAAACATCTGGCAATAGAGACGCGATTTTATTGTTATGGACGCGCCATCCGGTAGTCGCTGCAGCAAAGTGCTTTTGCCTGCTTCGTAGCCGAGCGTTTCGTCGGGCGCGAGTCTTTCCGTGTATTCTACTTTCCTGCCGTTAACGTATACACGTGGTAAAAAAGAATATCTCTACACAGAAAAAAAGTGTTAAATAAAATTTTATATGCTTGCAAATTAACTATTCATTGTTTCGTATGTATGCAACAATTTATAATCTTTTTCTAAGAATATCAACTTTTTATTTCTACTTTTTTTCTTGGTTGAACTATATAAAATGACTTCATTCAAGCAAGTTTTTTTTTCATTTAACACAATATAATTTTTTTTTAAGATTTTTACGTTAAACTAAATTATTTTCAAGAATATTTTTTTTTTCTGTGTAAGCTTCGTCTACAGTTCTTTTACGATCGATCTTTCGGCGATAAAGACAAGAACGGTATCAAAACTTTGATATCTTGATTATCTTACGTATATGTATATACATAGACGTAGCTAGATCGCCTGACGTTTTGGCATTCTAGAACCGTTTTTATCATCATCCATGTAGCTATCGTCGTGAATGCGAATGGGCAGCGACTACTCTATCATCGCAGTGAAAGTTACGACAGGTTCTCGGATGCGGAGTTTTCTATTTAGGACTATAAACATGTCGACGTTGCCGTGAATTTAATGAGGTTTTAAATAGAACACGATCTGAATATGATCGGTGGAATCACTAAGAATCACTTAAGAATCTTCACGTTCGTTTAGCAAAACACAGCCTACTTTAGCGGCATCGCTAAATTAATAAGGGGGTTTTTGACAGTAACGGTCCCAACGTTGAGAGAACTCGCGACGTTACGTTAATCCCGTAGCACGAATTATTAAGACATTGATGAAATTATTCTCATTCGAGTATAATGTCCGTTATTGCCACAATTTATGTTTAAACGGTGCGTTTAAGCTCCCCTCTCGCGCGCGGAAACGTTGAGAGTCGCGCGTCGAAGTTGAAATGGAAGGACAGGGAAATGAGAGGTCCGGCATTATCGATAATAAGATCCTCTTTCGGCCGTAGCAGTAGCAGAAAAACACAGGCCCACACGTATGTGTGTGATGTGTGTGTGCGCGCGCGCGAGCGCACGTAACACGCACGGCGTCTCCTTCGGCGCGAGCACGCACGAGCTGGCTCGTCTCGCAATTTACTCTCCATCTCGATTGGCCCACTTGTTAAACAGGACAAAACCGGAAGAGTGACGGCGGCCCTGCGACGGCGGCTAGAAGGGAGGTGACGGAGGAGAGAATTCGCTCGACTTTTTTTTATGTTACAACCGCGAGGCCGCGAGAGAGAAGGATCGCTCGACGGGGCCCCGGTGAGGCTGTTGGCGAGCGGAGGAGAGCAACATCAGGCGGAATAACATCCTAGAACGGACAGCTCGAGCGCGGGGAAGATCACGGAATCGAGTTACGTGAAATCTTAAATAAAGAATTGGACTTTAGTCGATCGCCAATTAATTTTCATCGAAGCGAGATCGAAGAATATGTTTCGGAAAGAGACGAGAATTCGATAAAGCAAGCTAATTTTTAATGACACTGATCTTTGGCTCTTATATATTTAAGACCATCTTAAATATGATCTTAAGATGTCATAAACCAATTACAGAGTCATATTAGCATCTTAAGATATTATTTAAGACGGTCTTTGACGTCATAATATATCATAAGATGAGAAAACAGTAAGAAAATTTTGAGATGAGATAGAATAACATCATTTAGTGGAGGGAGCTCGTTATCGGCCGCCGCGAGGCGGACGCGACCCACTCTTGGTTTCGGATAAAACGAGCGATCTTTCCTCTCTTCCTTCGCGTTTCCGCGCCGATCGCTCGGCGTACTCTCCTCGTTCCAATTGGCCCAAGCCGCGGCTGGGAAGAAGACCGGCTTGGGAAGAAGGCACTCGGTCACGAGTCTTGAACGAGACTTAACGAGTCTTCTTCGCTGGTCGGGGAATAAAAGCGACGACGACGACGGTGCGAATTAGGACGCGGGGGAGGCCGTGATACTTTTCACTTTTCATTTATCGCACTTCGCTATTTTACAATGGCGCACTCGCGCGATTATGTATATTAGCGTCTCGCGGCTTTGTTACACCGCCGCGAGCTCTTTATTTTCCCTCCGTCGCTTGTCGACTTTAGCGAATAACTAATGAGAGATATTGCCATTTATTTTCAGAGTCATATGCATTAACAAATTGCGATATATATATATATATATATATATATATATATATATATATATATATAGAAGCTGCACTGCCACATTTCCGACATTTCCTTCAACAATAAATCGTCCAAAATCCTCAAATATATTCCGCATACCGGCTAATTAATCACGAACCTGGAGAACAATGAAAAAAACGTAAATTTATTTCACATTAGATTTTCGGCCATCAATCTTCCTTTAAACGCATCTTTTACTGCCCCAGAAACGACGCCCATCCTTAATTAGCCTTACATTGTTTCCGACGCAGGTATAACGTTTCCGGAACAGATAAGAAATTTGAAAAAAAAGCGGAGTCTTTCTTCTCCCCTCTCCGCCCGTCCTTTACACTCGGATTTACTCGGGCAGGGCATTAAAAATTCACACAAGTCAGGTAACGTCAGGATAATTAGACGGCGAGTCATCGCCGCGTTTCTTTCCAGCAACGTAACTGGGGCGTAGTTTTTCCCGCCCAACAACGCGGTTCTCGGTAAAAAGATTTTACGAGTCGAAGCAACGATCGAGCGACTACGGTCCATTTCTACGAGATCCGCGCGCTCGCGCGGTGCCGGTGTCTCTCGAGTAGCCATCACGCATAGCAGAATTAAGCCAGTCATCCGCTTCTTCGGTCGCGGCCGACCGGGCCCCGAAACTGTGTCACATCTTTTTTCATCGAGCGCTACATAATTAACAACGAGCGCTTACCTAGTTACGCTTTCGAAAATAGGGCTTTGGGCCCGCCGCGCCGCGCCGCGCGCGCTTTACCGCCGAAACCACCGTCCTGCGCGGGGGGCTCCCCCCCCTCGTTTATACTCGAATCCGGAACCTCGTTCGAGCGCACGAGTGGGACCCCACGCTCCTCGGAATGTCCTCATTTTTTCGGGGTCTCGAGGGCCGCGACTTCTTCAACGTAACGCAGCCAGATGTCCGTCCCGGTCGCTTAGTACCGCGAGCGCGGCTTACTTGCCCCTTTTTTCGAGGTAAGGTCCACGTGTACTGTTTGTTATCGCGTCACCGCGCGAGACGGTCATCCGGAAAGGAAAAGACCTGCCCCCAAACTATTTCCCGTAATAAAAATATTTGTGTACCGGTGGCCTGTCGAGGCCATGAAGAATTTAAAGCGCCGATCGAGAGTTTAACCGAGTTTCAGAATTAATTAATTTAAGCATGCAATATTCTTTTTTTCTCGGGGAGAAAGAAATAATTAATTAAAATTACTTTCGAAATCTAGAAGCTCTTTTCAGCATGCGGAACGGCGACAAAATCTTATAATTCTTTAATTAAAAGAAATGTAATTTAAAAGAACATAACAATTAATTGCAAATAAGATATTTAAAGTGAGTATCGAAAAGTTAGAAAAGTTAATTTATTTTTTCCTTAAAATTCTGTATTTTAACTATATCTATTTATAATTGTTAAAAATAACTTTCAATTTAACTCATCCGTTCTCTGAACTAAATACTCAACACTTAACTAAACTAGTAATTATTATATTTTGATTAATTACCATTTCTTAAGCACACACGTTACGTGGTTTTCGATCGTGCACGCACGCTCCTCAAATTGCTCTTGTGCGACTTATTACGCGGCAGGCCCGTTCACCGGGCCGTTTCGGGGTGATAAACAATTACGAAACGGATTGTTAAAAAAGGCAACAACGCGCGCATATTTATGTAACGACTGCAGCGAGCTGGCGGCCTGGCGCTGCTCAGGTGTGGCTGCGAGTGTGTAACGGGGCAACTCCAATAAATTTCTTTGTGAGTCTTCGTAAGTAACGGCCGTGTTTCGTGTACGTGTGACGAATCAGTCTTGTCCACTGCATCTCGTACTTCTTCGAAGATAATATACGAAGAGCAGAAAGGGGAATTCCATATTCATATTCTGTAAAAATCTCTGCATGCGAACAAGAAAAATGAGAAACGTATGGAAAAAATGTATGGAATGAAAATAATATGATTATCAATATTGTCTGTAAAATATATGATAAAGAGATGAGCGATCTTATCTTTAGTTTACTTGGTACACACGGTAGGGTTGAACTCGAAGAAATTTCACTCGATCGTTGCTGTTCTGAACGACTGGATCGCAGTGTACGCAGGGTTCTTCGAGAAAGGTCTTGCGAGTCCTTGGCAAGGCCGGACGGCGCACCATCCGGTCACTTTTTTTCCAATTAGCAATCTATCGATAACCATCTCTCGAATTTCGATGCGCAATCGCACGTGTGCGCGCGCTATGCCGCAAGAAAATGTAGGGGAGCGTATCGGCCGGTTGAGAATTGCGCTTTATTCACATCTTTCATACGGATATTGTTCTACGATCGTGTTGCAAATATATATCATAGGAACTATATGAAATATTCTAAATTTATCGCGATGGTCAAAAATGATAAATCTCAATCTGTCGTCTCCAATCGCTCTCGGAAGTTATTAACTTGTTGTTAACGGGTTAACAGACAGGGTGCTGGCGTTTTAGTACCCTATATTCGTCAGCAAAAATTAGGGAAGTGGAGAATGACGATCCCGAAAGGGAATATAAAGCCTATTCATTCGGATAACCGTATTTTCAACCGTAGAACGGTACCTTAAATTATAGCTGCTAGACGTCATCATTCGATACGCTTTTTTTGCACGCAAGCCCTTTGTGCACTTTTGCCAAATTCTAGTCAAACATCATAAAACAATAAAACATAGAAGCTGACTCATCTTTTAAGATATAATCTTTTAAGATCTAAGATCTTTGTGACAAATACTCGAAACAATATGCTCAAGATCGTTCCTTTCATTTAGTTAAACATATATCTTAGAATTTTACGCTTAGTAAAAGACTCGGGATTTTTTCATTCCCGATCGAGTTGAAAAAAATACTTTACTTCGAATTTCTGTATGGTACACTGAGAAAAAAAATATTTAGATTCACAAAAAAATATTTATTTAGATGGCTGCTAATAGCTTATTTACTTTATTAAACATTTTTATTTAGATTAAGTAAAAATATCTAATTCTAAATAAATATGTGTATTACATTAAGTAAATAGGCTATTAGCAGCCATCTAAATAAATATTTTTTTCTTAGTGTAGCTTAATTTTTTTTCCAAATAACAGGTGAATGAAATAAAGGTTTTTTTTCTTAGGTGACATATTGCCCGTCTCCTAGAATCTTACGTGCGGCATACCTTTATTGTTCTTTGTCGTTCCGAAGGAGCAAATTAACTTTAAATTTGTCATAAGTCTTCGTTTTATACAAAAGACCCTTAAAATGCGCCGCGGTCGATTTTACCGGCGTCAAGCTTGTAAAAGAGAAAGCAGGTGTTTGTTGGTCGTAGGAACACCGCATACTAACTTGTTGAAGAATTGGAATTCGTTACCACCCACGATGCAATTTATTTCAGATGTAAATCAAAGAATCTGCTAAATTCCAAGAACTTGTTTTATCTCCATCCGGTAGCGAAATGTCCCGTAGCGCTAACGGTGTAGTAATTGCTCATAAAAGCATCCTGTTAAGTTGCGATGAACAAATTTGTGTCGAATGAAATGACATTCGCAAATTAATAAGGCGCAAATTAATTGTATATCTGGTTGTCCGAACCACTTTGCGTGCAGGTTACCAATTTGCTGCAAGTGATATTTTTCGATAGAAATATCGATGAATGTTAATACTCGAGGGGAAATGAGAGTAAAACTCACCATCACGAAACACAGGCACAAGTTAATGAGATAAAAGGACCTAAAAGCTATACAAAATCTTGACTTTTATTTATCGAGAGACACGACGGTGCATGAAGACACACGTGGCGATGATGAGACAGATTGTGTGTATAGTGTGCCTGATCTTGTTACTTCATCTTATGAAATATAGACTATATCCCAGGTAGCAGGATGACGCGTAAAAACGTCTTAATACGTCATTAGGACGTCTTCAGGCGTTATTAATATTCACTCGGCTACCTGGGATGTCTTACCAAAATCATAAATTTGGAAACAAGATTATGCTATATTTTATATTTCACAAACATATTAAAAAGCCCCAGAAAAACAAAATTCACGATCGTCAAGACACATAGCAACGGCGAGATAGATTGTGTGTATACATATAATGACGTGTGCCTGATCTTATTACTTCATCTTATAAAATATAGACTATCCCAGGTAGAGCAGGATGACGCGTAAAAACGTTATTAAGACGTCTTTAGGCGTTATTAATAGTCACTCTGCTACCTGGAATAACTTATCAAAATCATAAGTTTGGAAACAAGTAGATTATGCTATATTTCATATTTTAAAATAGTTACATTTCTACAAGAGCAAATGCTTTTTTCTTATAAACGTTATCTATTTACGTTATCCATCTAGCTACTGTTTTTTTATAGTGTAAAAAATGTCGACGTTTTAATCTTTCCGCTAGAAAACTGACCCTTATCTTTTTCCTTAAGTTTCTATCCCAAATTTAGAATGCTGATTTTGATATAGCATAATGATAATCGTGCTGACTTTGATTAATTACGTACCTCTACTTCCTGATTCTGTTCGCAAACCTATAACTTTTCCGCTGTTTAAAATTTTGCTACGAATTTCAGCGCGATGACAAGGAAATCGTCTGAATCATTAAGATTAATTCATTGAAATGGTACTAATTATTATTAACTGAGTCTGAAAAGTATAAAAAATTTTTAAAATATTAAAAAAGAATTTTGATACGATAACAAAGAAATCTTTATATTTGAAAAATTGTTTGAACGGCACGAATTATTACTAATTCTTCAAATACTAAAAGTCTTTAGAAAAAACTTTTTTTTATTAAAAACGAATGTAAATATTGGAGGCTCATCGCAGTTTTAAAGACAATTCCAATTTTCAAAGTTAGTTTATTAATTAGTGCGTCTAACAAAAAATGATATATAAGACAACTACAATATAATGATAATAATATGAAGGTGAACGAGTTTAATGTATTATATTTCAAGATGTGCCTAAATGGGTATTTATTTTCTTATAACGTTACTTTTAAGAAAAAAACTGAGAAGTTTAAAGGACAGTATTTTATTCGTTTTAAAAAAGCTCTCACATTCTCTTCAGAGAATCTAAAAATTTTAGCTTTCTAACAAATAGAATTATATTTGAATTGTTGTTAATTTTTGATAATACATCGAATTATCAGTCTACAGCATTCTCTCTCTCGAAAGTATTGCTTCATTTAATTATATAAAAATATCTTCTAAGTAAAATTCTTTCGTGAACAAGCGTGCGTCTGTGCGTAACACATAATTTATAGATGGATATTGTTTTTTAAACCGATTATTCAAAATGAACAGATAGAAACAGATATATCTTCTCTTTCAACGGACGGGACCGCATGTTGTTTCTTGTCAAAGACAGCCGAAGACCTACCGTATAGGTGTAGTGAACTACTGTGTCTAATTTCAATTGCCTCATTGTCACGCAAATGTGTCCATGAGTCTCACAATATTTAGATTTAGCTTCTTCAGTTACCTGTGATTATTTGTGCACCTTGTCACACGTGTTAAATTTATAACTTAGAAGAACATTCTTTCCACTGTCAGTGAATTGGCTGATAAAATAACAGTTTCTTGTCTGTTTCTTTTTCAACAAGGCGAGAATGAATAAACAATTTTCCGTCGTGAGATTAAAATTTTTTAATGTTTCTACAATTGTAGATAATATGACAGAGATCTTTGATTATCAGAAATTTTTGAATAACGGAGAATTTTCAAACATTATTTATATGTATAAATACTCAAGAATATTCCTATGATATTATTTAGGTTTCCAAAAGTTAAAAAAATAGATTTGAACAAGGTTGCAAGAAAAATGCAAAATGTTAAGAATTGCATGAAATTTATAATATAATTTTTTTTACAAATAATGGTTGCATATGAATTTTTTCAGATTTTTTCACCGGTTCATTTTTACGTAAATTAGTATCTATAACGTCAAATTAATATCTGTATTTTAAAATAATTGAAGTTCAACAAGAAGTTTCATATAAAGCTCATTATTTTATTAAACACTATATAAACTTATCTCGATTTTATTTTGTCTACATTTCTATCATCAGCCGCGCAATGTAAATCTTCAGAGGTGCAAGCGATTAGAATAATTATCTATGTGCTCACTCCTTGAATTACTTAGCAATTACCTTTTACGTTCTATTTAACGAACATGATCGCAAAATATGAAGAGCGCACAATCGCCGCCGCGGTAATGAAAGCGCCGCGTGTATTCTCTCGCGTTTATAATCAGATTTTCTGATTTCTCATGCGAGATACAGCGCTTCGCAACGAATAACGAAGAGCGTGTTCGTAAAAAGCCGGCGTGTTAAAAGAAGTTAATTTAACGCAGACAATTAACGAATCGAGGAAACGCGTCGTCGATGGGCGACTCGGTATACTTGTTTAGCCTCAGCGACTTTTATTGTCTATACCTTGAAGGCGCGTCCGTTCATTGCCGTTCAATTGCCGTTCAATTGCCGAAGGTTGCACCCAATATTCTCCAAGTACGTCGATCGTAAATAAATCTAACTGAATTACTTCGAATTATGAGAGCAAAAATCATAAACAGGTATATATCATGGACATTCACTCGCTCGTCACAGAGGCTCAACTTCCCGCTCATCTCAAGTAGGATCTTCAGCAAAATCTTGAATTACGAACTGTCATGTGCCATCTACTCTGCAACGATTAGGAAGGTTGCTGGGCCATACTTGGACATTGAATACCAAGGTCGTTGTATCTACATATACCTTGAAGGCGTCTATTAATATCTTTCAAACAGTCAATATCATCATAAACATGGCACATCATTGCTACAAGGTCTCTGGAGAACGAGCACTTGTAACAGGAACATCGATGACATTGCTTATTCGTCGCAGAATCTAAATTATTAAGACGGTAAAACGTAATATTACTTAAAATGCAGACTTTGTAAAAATTGTACTGATAAATTTGAAAATCACCTGTCTTCTAGATTTAACTGCCTTGCCTTTCACGTTCAATCAATCTTTCTTTTCAACGTTCACGTGTAATGAACGAATCAATTACAAATTATTATCCAAAGGTAGAGACTGCGATTTTGAAGTTGGAATAATTAATTTTATTAATTATTGCTAAACTACTCTATTTATAACTACTCTATTTAAACACAGCGCAGATTTGAAGTGAACGAAGTCAGCGAGCGAATTCCAGTTGAGGAAAGACACGACTTTATCCGCCAATCTTTTTGCTGCACGTCGCATAAATTAAGTCATGCTCCTAGCACAAATAAAGAGATAGGCTAAAAATTCAAGGACAGCCCATATTGCGTAAATGATGAAATAACTGATGAAGGACGTGTCGCGTTGGAACATGTGGCAAGAAACATCCCCGCTGCTTGGGTGTTCTTTCAAAGAAAATGTGTTGAATCACGATAAGGTCTCTCTCTAAATATTTTGACAAAGGAACAATTTACCGTCTTAGGTGGCGTAACTATATAGTTGATCTTCGATGTTCATGAAAATCCTCGACATATGCAAAAAATGTGTGCGACCACGCGCCTGGACACGCACGGATACGTGTCGTTCGCCAGCTTTTTAGCTACCAGGTGCTGAACAGATGAAACTATTTTACAAAACAATTTCGCACGCAGTCCCTTTTCCTGAACTATAAACGGAAAATTTCACACTAGAGTTTGGTAACAAAAATGGTATATCGACAGAAACAAGGTCGACACTGAGACATCTTTTTAAGAGAAATAAAAATTTATCCTTCATGCATTTCATATATTTACCGAGAGAAAGAAAGAGTCAGAATAGTTATAAATTAGTAAGTTAACTTGGCCTGAAAGAAAAAAGACCATACGGTGGCCTCGAAAAAAAAAAGAATACATCATGGAACAAACTGCTTTGATTTATCGCTAGAATTAAAATTGCTCGGGACATAAATCAAATTCTACTCGCATTTGTTCCATTTGGGTTTGTTGCGGCATACATATCTTCAAAATTAAAAAAATTCAAAATTGGTGTAACATTTTTATACAAGTTCTCACGCAGTCGTTATTCTATCGTCGTTTGCCTCTAATTAACAAAGAAATTTATCTTATTATCGATAGCTCGTCACCGATACTGAACTAAAACGAAATCGAAATCTTTTGGATGAAACTTTAGATGAAATATACAAGTAGATACAAAATAATTTATGAGCATAGGCAAGCAATATACAGATCTTTCTGTTTATCGTCAAGATAAGCCAGTTAATTTTTTTAACACTTCGGATATAGTGTGTGGCGGGACGGGCGGGACGCTCATCTGCCTCCGCCGATTCTCACGTAGGAAGAAGGTGGCCGAGTGGTACCACTAGTCGCAGCAACGAAAGTGTAACCGACTGTTTCGCCAGAAGTGGGGCTTCGCTCCTTCGAGTCGTCACGTCGGGAAGGGAAAACCCCCTCCGGAGCGACCGCCATTCCGCACGCGCACGTGTAATTCATCGTTTTATATATCGCGTCAGGGAAAAGAAGGAAAAAGGAGAGAAAAAAGAAAAGAAGACGAAGCGGGAGAGCGCCCACACCGACACTTCCGCCGCGATCGTAGGGCGGAGGCATCGACGGCCAAATCGAAAGTTATACAACAATTAGCGTGACGCAAATGATTGCGATACGCGGCGAGCGCGGCCGTTATTCCGCCGCTGTATTATTGCGACATCGTAACGGGTTAACGAATTCGCTAATACGCTCTTTTTCGTTCGATCCTCTCGCGAATTTTTGGGGTAACGTTTCGACATAGCCTGCAGATGCTTCGTGACATTTATCAGGAATTTTCCAATAGAGTCCATCATACCTGTTAACAAGAAGGATCAAATATTTTTATTTTTTTTCTAGAAAAAGACAGATTTTCCATTTTCTTTGAATAATTTATGGTGTGTTTTCCCATTAAATGTCGTTCGCACATTAAATGCTTGATTTATATATAACTGTATTATGTATAGTAGTGTGCTGCTTCGAATCTTAGAGTGTCAAATAAGGGTTTAGAAGTTTACCAACGTGCAACGAAAGCAAAAAATTGATCTTAGGAAGAAATATTGACTAGAAGAATTTTGCTAAAGACGATTTCCTGTGCAGTTTTTACATTTTGTAAGCTATTTTCGTTTGCAAAGCGTCTTCTCTGTTTCAAATGTTAATTCTTTTTTGTTTTTTCCTTCCATCAGGATATCTAAAAAACTTTACTGTTTCGATCCAGATCAAGGCGTTACTGACACACAACAGGCAAGTTAACAGTAAAACCGACTACCTTCTAGGGCAATAGAAACACAGGGTAGAATAACTTTTCTTGCGTTTATGGATATGAATGAGGCGGAAAGGATTGTTTCGAATCCCGGTTTCAGGTACGAGACAGAATACGGGACATCTATTCGGCAAAAAGCATGTCCGTTGCGTGAACAAGCAAGGCATCTTTGCAAGCGCAACCAGGCAGCAGTGATAAATATATATTGAAATTCTTTAATATTTCCGCCACGAAAAATATAAAAGAGAATTATCACAATTAAGTAATTTAGCTATAAATCGTCAATACAAAATTTTATACTTATGCAAAAGTTATGTCTGTATACATGTTCATTCATACAATTTGTTAGTGTGAAATTATTTTGAAATTATTTATTGTAAGTTTATTTTTACCCAAAAAAATAAAATTTTAAATGATAGATAACTAATCTGATTAGTCGAGTCGAGAACAATGTTGACTTGCACAACAATATTTGGATTTTAATCTAAAAAAACCTAATAATAATTATATAATATAAAGCTCTCTTAGAGAAAAAGCCAAAAAAAAGAGCAAAATTGCAATCAATACTATCTCAGATTCATCCTCCATATGTATGTCATTGATTCGCGACGCGAAATAGGATTGATAATAAATGAGCGTGTTACAAACGAAATAGCGAATAGGAATGCGCGAATGTGTCCTGGGTAAAGCCGACTTACTCGACTCGTAAAGTAGCTAGCGAGAGAAAGAAAGAGAGAGAGAGAGAGAGAAAAAAAGAGAGACAGTGAGCGAGCGAGCGCGAGCGGCGAAAAGAATATAATTAACTGCATGCATCATACGCAACACACCTCGGCGCGAGGTGATCCGCGCTCGCAGCGCGTTCAATGGCTGCGATAAGAGACCATGACGAGGTATGTGCTGAAAGCGTACGAACATCCCTTTACCTGACTGGCCTCTCGAGTGACTTGAGTCCTGCCAGAAAAACGTGCGGCGCACTTCGCCAAGGCGGCCTCAATCACATGTGTGTGCGGTTCCACAACCTTGACGCCGAAATAGAACCCTACGGTGCGAACCTTCAACAAGACTTGCTGAAGACGAAGCGATCGGAATTTTTTGATAAATAAATTATATTTTAAATCTGAGTTTTGATTCATTTCGATAAGTTTATTATAAATATGTTTAAATATGTCGAAATAATAAAATACTGCTAATTATTAGCAGTATTCATTTAATTTGTAATTTACGGACCACTTGATTTATTAGATTTTTTTTATTTATAACTGTGTATATTTTTTTTTTACTTATGACTCGATGTTTGTTCCGTACATGATAGTTAACGAAATAAAAATTCTGTGGAGAACGTATCGTAAAAAATTACACATTTAATCTTATGTGCAATATTTCATATATACGTGTAATCTCCTTTACATTTAATTTAAGCTACTTTTATGTGTATATGCCGGAAAAATAATTTAGAATGATTTTGCAAATCTATTGTTTTACTTAATCCGTTCTATTCGCCGTTCTATGTGCTCGCTTCTTCGTATTCTCTTTCTTCGTTAACCGCCCCCCTCTCTTCCTCATCGCGCGCGTTATTAGTGAAGGTAACTGTGTAACATTTCGAAATCTCGTTTCTGCCAATTAAACTCAAAACGCGAACGCGCCGCAAGGAGAATGAATTCTTCGTTGGTCAATATGAATTCACGAATACGCTTAGCGTACGTTGTTGCATATCGCTTGTCGAAAACGGCGCGAATTGCACTTCGTCGTTTTCCTCACTTCTGAATTTTTTCATCTTAACGTTCTCGTCCGCCTGCCGTCGTTAATATCAACGTGGAATAACGTTTAAAAACGACGAGGAAACTTCCGTCGAAAGCGAATCGATTCGCTCGAATCGTCATTGCGAGCCGTCCTTATTTTTTCGACCCAATAATTCCGCTGCCGCGCGCGCGCGCAAAGTTCTGCCAGTCGACAGTCGAGTGGTCGAAATAATTGAAACGTTGAAACTTGAAAATGTTAATTATACGCCACATGTTATAGTAGGCTTTTTCACATAGCTAATATATTTTATTTAAATTGCAAATAATTTTTAACTCACAATACGTATTAATATGAAATTTAGTTAAATGTATAGTACCTACCTATATAATACGTTTTAATTATTATTACTTAAAAAATTTATTGGATACAATAAATACATATAATAAGTGCTATTATTATTAATTAAAAATTAAATTGCAAGCAATAATAATAAAGAAATATTAAAAAAAATATGGTATTCGCGGTATAAATTTAGGATATTCTAATATCGATGTGTGTCACTCGCGCGCGCACATTCTCTTATTTAATTAGAAGACACGTTTTCGTTTAAGGTTTCTGTTACGGTAAAAGATAAGGGCTACTGGCAGTACCTTCAGGTACACGTACATTCAGGTATAGCTTACCTTAGTGGGCCGATCCCAAATATCTGGCTACAGGGGAGCTACCCAATAAGATGAAGATATCGCCTCCGTATGACACCACTGCGGGTATTATGCGAAGAGGTGGGATGACGTTAGCAGGGTAGCACGAGAGTGGTGTAGGGGCGGTGGAAAGCATATCGGTAGATAGCGGAAGAAGAGCAGCGGCGACTGGTAGAGTGAGAAAGGAGCGGGAGGAACACAACACTCGTTGCACGAGTGGGGGGTCCACCGGATCGTTGTAACGAGGCCTCTCGGCCCCAGTCGGTCGCTATCGTAAGGCCCGCAGCAGTAAGGGCTTACAAGTCAGGCAGTACGTTTCTACTTGGTCTACTTTCGGGACTTAGAACCGTGTTCCTCGTTCGCCGTTCGACCGAGTGAATCCGCGAGATGCCTACCTTACCCGTGACATCGGAAGGACGCTCGGAGTAGAGTAGACGCACTGAGACCCGTGACCGAGCGGCACGATCAGCGAAAAACACTTCCGCGCGCGCGTCGATGTTCCCCTCGGGATTCCCTCTGTGATAGTGGACACGTGAATGAACGCGCAATTTTTTCTCCGGTTGGTAGGATTTTTCCGAAGGCCTTGATATGGACTCAGTGTGATGTGTCTAGGATTCGAATTCGGGGACGGAGGTCTTCTCGGATGAACGGCGACGTTCATCGATGGCTTTTGATGATATGGAATATATCCTGTCACTAGTGCTTTGCGAGCTTTTGCGAGAGCTAAGATAGAGAGAGAAAGAGAGAGACAGAGAGAGGAAAGCAAAGCGAAATTAAAAATTGTCAACAGAGCAAAATCATAAACAATTATTGAAACAGAAATTCATAAGTATCGAAGAGGGGGGGAAGTAGGTCAGCGAGAAACGGAGCTTTGGGTGTCGTTGGCCCGTGAAGCCGATGGAAATACTGATGAATGAAGTTCGAGGACAACAGAGATCGAAGAGGCACAGGAGGAGAGCCTGGGCTAGGTCAAGGACTTTGTGCGGGATTCCTTCCTCGTGATCCACGGTGGTCTTCGCTCAAGCCCGTCTCTACCCAGGACGGTGAAAACAAGGGAGAGCGAAGAATAAGGAGAGTGGAGTGAAAAAAATTAATCTCTAATATATCTCAGTCTTCTCTCGGACGAATTCTGATGTGTCTATGCACAGTAGCCGGTCGTCGCCAGTACGTTCCACTTGCCCCGCGCGATTGTGCTGAAGAGTCTCGCCGTTTGTTTCCGTTGTCAATGCGCCGCGTCCCGTTTCTATCCCCGTACTCCATCGTGAAAAGGTGAATCGCGGGGGATTTTCAAAAGTGTTAAATTCTTTGATCCGTTGTCGGGGGAAGCCGGTCCATCGGGTGGATAGAGTGTGCGCGTCGCTCCTTTGGATAGATTTACAAGAGGAGATCCTGCCGAGGAGGCCCAGCAACGAAACCATTCTGGATACCAAGCTATTCATACGTAAGTTACCCAGCCCGGATCTACGCCACGCGTTTATCGGACGCATGTTTTTTTCTTATTCGTCCGATAAGTATGCATCTTTAGTGTGCATGTATGAGTCGGCGCGCGACACAACGTGCGAAAAACCACAAAAGTTGGTGTCTGTTTGACGGTAAGATGGTCGGGTTGTAATGTTTTGTGATGTATTTTTTTTTGCATCTGGATATTCATCAAGATTACAGATCCAGCATGCACGTTTTATACAGAGCACTTCCGAAACGGTGATACAATCGAGAAGAGTACGATTTCTCGCGAGGTGATTGGCCGAAAATGAAAAATAAAGTATCCTTCGTACGAAGAGTCGTTTCTGTTTGAAAAGTTTGAAAATTGGGAACTTATATTTATGCTTTCGTAAACATAAATAATTGTCAATAGTCTTGTGTGTATTGTACATTGTCGATCTTCAACAATAATTTATTCTTTTCGATCGTACCAACAATCCAAGGAGACTCTACAAACCTGCATGTAACATTTATATGTATACATATTTTTTACAGTTTATATATTTATTTTAATTTTTATATATTGAACTGGTTGGATTTTAGAAAAATTTAAGCAAAAATATATATGCAGGTGTGCCGATGTTCGTGCGATATAATGAATACTACATTATAACCTTAATTATATAAAATATTACATTATAAAATATAAATATAAATATCGTATTACAAATTATTTTGAATAAAAAAATAGATTTTTATTAGTACATTTTTTGAGTATTCGCTATAAGCCTAGTTTTGATTGTTACTTCGAGTTTCTCAATTTTTGATGACGATTTAGAAGACGATTTAAGTAACAATTGAAATTAATATCGCTAGTTATAACAAATATTGCGCGAATACGTCGAATAACATATTTTGAATATTATATCACATGGACATCCGTTCATGGACCTGCATATTAAAACCTTTGCTTAAATTTTTCTAAACGTTATTCAAAATATAAACATTAGAATAGAGGTCTAAACGAATAGGTACTACAATTGAATTATACTATATTAATAATAATTCGAATATATATTATATTATACGGACATATATATTTGATGGTTAATACTGACCCGCAATCTTTGTTCACGTACCTTTTTTATTGAAACTTTTGTGCTAAAATAATTTATTTATTTAGAAACCATGCGATTGCAGAAGGGAAATCAATCATGTTAACGAATTTGCGCCGTTGACTAATTCGTATTAGTGATTATATTGATTAATCCGGTTAGGAGTAAAGAATTTGAATTTTTGGAATATCGCAAAACCTCCGCCGCAGTGGAGTTCCATGATTTTACGAATCGTTTGTCGTCTACTACTTCTTGTGCCACATACGTCACTCGAATTACCACGCTTTCTAACGATAGAACTTCGTTCGCCACTCACGATAAGTAGTCGTCTATTTGTGCGCCCGAGTCAATAATTTTGCGACAGGGTCGAATCGATCGAATCGAAGCCCACATCGCGATATCGTGAACCACGCGTTGAGACAAGGTCAAGTTTATATTCGAACGTATTTGGAAATTCTAAAAACGGTAAAGATTCCTTTACAATCTTCCGAGGACCAAAGATTTTGAGCGATTCTGATAGTCGTAAGATATTTGTATGTGAAACAATAGATTTTAATTAATTCTTAAAAAGAAATTTTCTTTTCTAAAAATTCCCTATTAAATTGCAGTTTGTAAGACTGGTAGTTACACTTACGTGTACACATGCACCCACACATACATATATACACATATATATATTTCTGACAATTTTTATTTAAATAAAAATTAATTTTTATTTACCAAGAAAATTTTATTCCTTTTTCGTTTTAATAGACCGTGTCAATTTTTTGTGTTATATTATACATCATCTTCTAGAATTGTAAAATTATTGAAATCATGATAAAAAAACCTGTACATTATAAACATGTTATACGTTGTCTCATAAGTCAAAATAGGCCAAAGGGTTATTTTCGTCGAGACACTACTTTCTGGTCAAAATCAGGTTACTATAGTTTTTTTTCCCCATACTCCACAGCCTACATTATATTGCGTGTAACCCGTTCTAACGGAATTCCGAAAATTGTGGCGTCCCGAAAAGTTTTATGTACCGTCGAACTGTAAATCTTTGAAAAGAGTCTATTTCCGGATACTATAAAAAAAAAGGAAATGTCTAACGAATTTTTCCTGGTTTAGCATTTAGTGATATATATAGAGCTAAATTGACCATTCTGGCCAGGTATTCAAGTGTTGGGTTCGGTTCACCCGACAGTACCCTTAAGCAATAAATCTCCAATGAATAGGTTACCTATTTTTCCTCGCCTATTTCTAAATTCTCGTTATTGTTTAAGAAGTGTCCGAAATTAAATACCGTGCGACAAACGTAAAATACATATAGTCATACAAACAATAGAAACCTATGAAAAGAAAATATTTGAAAAAAGTGGTAGCTCAAAAGATCTTGCGCCTCCGTGTATTCTCGAGATAACGAAATTAATTTTCGCATAGACTAGTACGATGTGCTTTAAGCTTACAATTAGATTTCAAAGGTTATAAGATTTTGTCGCCCCATGACGTCGCGTCGTGAGTTTGAATAAAATAAAATTCCATGGCGCGCGCCATCATTATTGTTTTTTTTTCCTGTGCATATCTTATCGTTTTTACTTAAAGACAATCGAGTTATCGAGAACGAATAGAAGCTCGTTATACATCTCCGCGGTTATATCTTCACGTTCCCCCGGAGTTTCTTTTGCGAGACTCGACTTGGCTGTTAGATATTCGGACGACGGCGACGACGACGTAAAACCACGTACACTACGATAACGACGAAGACGGAGGCTGCTAAGTTTGCGGTGAAATTTCTCCGGAACGACTTCCTTACCCGGCTCGCTAGTGGGGGCCCGGACTTGTTGCCCGAGGTTGTAGACATCTCGCAAGGCGGTTCGTTGCTCCTCGATGCCAATCCGCGATTGGCTCGGGGACGGTCTCAGTGTCAGGTCGTCGATTTCTAGTGGTGTGCGCTTTTTATGCAACGACTCCTCTTCGCGCAGCTCGATTTCGATGGGGCACGTTGCCTGTGCGAGGATCCCTCGATTAATGTTATAAGGAAATCGACGGTGTTTGTCGCAAATCGCGAGACGATCGTATAATTGAATGGAATATTGATGAACGATTGGTTAAACGTCTTCTGTGCTTGTCAGCTATCAAAATTGCTTAATTTCTCAAGCTAAGTTGAGCTGCAGACCATTGATTGACAATGATAAAAATTTCATTCAAGGATTTCCACAGGATAAATAAAATCTGTGATAGATCAAATCTGTGCAAAGTTTATGAACATTTTTAACTAGTAATACAAATTAGGCTCAAATTCGTTAACATCGTCTTCTTTTTGCAATTGCATGGTTTCTAAATAAACTAATTATTTTGACACAAAAATGTCCTGAACAAAAAAAAAGTATAAAGCAAGATTTTAGATCTTTTATATTTCTTCACCATAGGTAATTTCGTGAAAAAAAAGTTACGCAGAAATCGAACATTTCTTAGAACGCTGTTCATCTGGATATGCCTGATTTTTCCGTAGCTTTTGCGTTTCCTAACGAAAGGTTAAAGTAAAAACGAAGTCTTTAAATTATCTTGTTGCCCATTGAATTTGCAAAGTGTTTCAAAATATGTTCGCCATACGTAACGATATTCTTTACATGTAGGTACATATTCTATATTGTCAGTGTGTTTAACACAAAAGCGTGAGACATTGTGAATATACAATTATATTGAAAACTTATTAATTGCATATAAATGAATCGTTTGTTTTGATGTTATATATTATACTGTTAATTTACTAAATTTTCTGGCAATATTTAATTCACAATTGTCTTCAAAATCTAACCGTAATTTTGTAAGATATTTAGCACTTCACGATTTAAGGCACGATAATACAATGTAAACGAAATATTGGGACATCCTGTGTGTGTGCGCGCGCGCGCGCACATTGGCACCAATAGAGTGCTAATGCAGAGAATATCTTAACATATGGTGAACATATACTTCATTTTTACTGCATTTGCGTCGCAAATTGTAAAGCAAAATGTTGCCGCAGGCGTTCTGTAATATCAGGGTCGGAATTTAACGGGCGCAATCGCGAGCTATCGGGAGCAATATTGCCACACACATATAAATTTAATAATTAATATATCATTTAAATGATTGGAAGCATAAATGTAAAGATTTGTTTGCAAATCTTTGCTTAAATAATCCGTAATACAATGCGCGTTAACACATTTAAATTTGCATGTCTACGTTTCATAAACGTGAACATATATTTGTTCATACATATAACTTTCGCCGCATTTGCGGTGACCTTCTTCGGAGGAACGTAATAAATTATTTAATTGAAAATCCTTTTGTTTGCGCTCTACACGTCAAACACTTTACATTTTGCAAAATGTTAAAGAGAGCCAACGTGTAAAATTAAAACTTAAACTTAATAAAGACATTGTTATTTGCGGACCGATATTGTGCGCCAGTTACATTTTACCGGCATTATTTCACTCGAACGAGATAATTTTACAAAAGCGAGAGAAAGAGAGGCCGCGGGAAAGGCGGGGGGGGGGAGGACGGGACATGAGAAAGAAACGGTGAGAAATAGAAGCGGAAAGGGAATGCGGGAGAGAGACAAGGAAAGAGAGAGGAAAGACGAGAGAGAGAAAAAGTAGCCGGCTGCGCGAGAAGGACGGCAGAACAACAGTGTGGTGGGGTTATTCTCCGCTGGTGCGGTGTGCCGCGGTGGCTAGAGAGTAGGTCAGTGTACCACATTAACCGGTACTCCGTCGGCGGTACGGCGGGAGGAGGGGAGGTCTTCCGACTCGTCGGTTCCGTAGAGTCTATAGCTACAACACCGTGAGCGCCGCATCCACGGCCGTCGCTCACGGCCGTCCGTGGGTACCGGGACCCCGGCGGCGATCGCCCACGGTCGCTCCGCGAACGACGATCGCACGAATCCGCGCGGTCATCCGTGTCGGCCCATCGCGAGCGATCGTCCATGTACAGAAATACGGAAACCCGACTTATCTTAAAAAAAAAAAAATCTTCTGAATACCCTTCGGCAAAAATCTCGTAAACCATTTTTTTTTAGATCTATTTTTGGATTTCGAACGCGGCACAAGTCGCCACAAATTCATTGCAGACTGCAGACAATGAGAAAAAAATATCTAAAAAATTTCCCGAGATCAATTATTAATTATAGTTTGCCATTCCTCAAAATTTCCAGGCGCCAGTTAGGTGCCTTAATTTTTCTCCGTTAAAATTATTATTTAGATTTGCCCGTTGTGTGTGCTTGGCCCGACGCTGGTGTCCGCGCGCGGCCTTCGAAATCTCTTCCGCTCGGACTTGGTGCGTACGCGACTTGTCCTTGCGGCGAAAGTGCCATGAAATGCCGACAAACCAGTGTTGTTTCGGGTACGACCGCGGTATGCGAATGTTCGCCAGTCCGCGCGCACTTCCTCGACACCGTCCCTGTCTCTCTTCGACGTCTTTTTAACCTTTACCTTAAGGGTCGTCGCACTTTCTCCGACAGCCAAGCGGTACCAGCTTACCTCACGCACGCATCTACGTATCTAGCCGCAGCGCATTCTGGTTTCAGCGCACGTCGCTTCAACGACGAACGATGCGATTATTTTCAACGGGAATCTTCTTTCGAATCTTCTGACTCATATTACCTGCTTCGGAATATACTGTCATCGATTTACTAAATATTTTATTAATTTTTAAATCCTTAAATTGCACACAGATACAAACCATTTTTTGTCAACTTCGTTAATTTACTAGTAAAAACGATAATTTTAAATAAAATGTCTCGAAATGCTTCTAAATTTTTTTTTATTTCTGTATTGCACAAGCGTTAAAAAATTTTTTTATTTTACATTTTGTTTATAGAATTAATTTTGTTAACTTTCTAATGTAAACTGTATAATATTATCTTACTTATTGAAATTGGTGTGTGTATAACTTCTAGTTTTAATTTACATTTAATTTTTAAATAAATAATTTTAACGTCTTATTAAATATCTATCTTTGTATCTATTTACCTTAGGATTCCTGTTTTAGAGAATTATCTTCAAAGTCGAACACCTAATAGAATAAACGATCAATTTGTGATAAGAGTTAATATACCTAGTTAAAATTCTTTCTTTTCATTTCACATTTTCTTTTGGTACGACACGTATGCTTCGGTTCTTCTTCTTCCTTTTTTATTTTATTTAATAAATAATCAATAAGTAATTATATTAATATAATTTAGGTTTTTAATAGCTTTTAGCATCATTAAGTTTAAATTAGAAAAATTCCATTATTGACGAAAAAGGTATTGTTCTTTTCCGGGCGCTTCCATTTCATGGAGTTTTTAGTTCAGCGAATTGTGCGTGCAATTCTGCAAATCTTTCCGTTTATCTCGCATAAGATATAAAACGAATATGACATTAATAATACACAATGTTGGGACAAACCATAATACTCGGATATCCTATTAACATATTTTATCGATACGGAGGGACGTGTTTGGAAAGTCGTACAGTAATCGATAATCGAATCAATGAGAAACATAACAATACCCTTGTAACATTTTCTATATGCCCACATAATGGCAATCGGCCAATTTATGGGGTCACTAATGAACCGGCTAAATATAACCGCGCTCTAATACACCGTTATAAGATAGTTGAAAGATAGTACCCTCATTTGAGACTTATCTGTTTGTCTAAGAAATTATCGCGAAAGTCGTCGCGACCAGTGCATTAAATGTCTCCTGCATTCCCGAAATATCAAAAGTTCCCGAATACCAAGGAGCTTTCGCATAGCTATAATCAATTGGGATAATCAGCTAATGGGATTTCCTAAATAACTGCGACGCATACATATCTCGTTTGATATACACCCGATATGTCTGACTCTAATGCCTGTTTTCTACTTAGCGTCTTATAAATTAAAATATTCTCTCGCTTACGAATAAAAGACAGCACATTTTATTTTCATTCGCTTTGCCATTAATTGCATTACAAAATTCAATTTTTAATTTAAAAAATATACCTAACTTGGAATATAATTGCAATATAATTTAAGATTTTCTCTACAAACTTCTTTTTTATTTTAGCGCTGATGTTTCATAATATTTATAAATAACAATCTTTTTAGTTGATTTTAGTTACCTAATTTAAATTAATTACGATAAATATCAATAATAAATTTCACTATATTCCCACACGAAACAAAAGAAAGAGAGAGTATATATACAAATAGTAAAAATAATTATTATCGCTAAAAAGGAATAATCTACAATGAATGAAAAAGATCAAAGTAACGCTTGCAATTAGAACTTGCGATTAAAAAAAAAAGCGTAACGCGTTGTAAAGAATTAAAATGAGTCGATCGGGGACGCGAATGAACGCGTTGTCCGTCGCGGCTGCGTAACGAGGCGAAAAGATCCATTCCGCGTACAGCCGGACACGGAAGTATGGAAATGAATTTCACGTTTGGTCGCGTCTGGTTCTGCGTGCTACGGTGTGGGTCACGGGTATCGAGCGGGTTCCCAACCGGTCGCCCACCGACGGCGGCGAGCATGCGAGCGAGCGAGCGAGCGAGGACGAAGACGCTCTCGCGGCGAGCGTGACTCGTTTGAGGCCCGATGTGGGTCATTCACGGGGAACCGCGTTTCGCACGCGCCATTTTTCGTAACGAAAAGGAAAGCCGCGGTCGGCCGGCTGGCGAACGCTTAGCAAAATCTGACTGGTCTTGCGTAGGCCTCCCCGAGCTTCTCGGCTACCCGGTAACGGTGCCTCGACCTACTTCCGTTCCCCAGTATACGTGCCGATATAGTTTAGCCGGGCATAGTCATCGCGCGGACAAGTGTGCCGCCGATGCGCGCCGCGCCGCGCCGTGCCGCGCGGCATTTCTTCCGGCTGGCCGCGGGATGACGCGGACCGGCCGCGGAAGATAAAACTTTTTCACGTGCGGAAAACCGCAGGGAACGAGACGTAATGACCTAAATACAAAAAAAATTGATATCGATCAAAAAATAATTCGTAATTTAAGTAATGTGTAATTCGCGAAGCTCTAAACATTACCGAAAATACAAAGATAAATGTATAGAAATTTACATACATGTATGAAAATGTAAGCGCGCGGAAACAGGAATCTCGAGAAGGAAGACGCGATGACGCTTACACGCACGGCTGACAGTCACTCGCGAGACGGGTCCAGGAATCGCCGCGCGCGGGAATCGCGAGGAAAATCGCACGCATGGTCGCTCGCGCAGAAGTGGGTCGTCGCGGAAACCGCGCGCGGCTCGCACGCGCCATTTTTCACAACGAAAAGGAAAGCCATTCGGGCAAAATCTAGTCGATTTGCGTAGGCTTCGGCCGTGCAGCCGGCTGTAACGGTGCTCCGGCCTACTTCGGCCGCCCCACTGAGAGAGCGCGAGCGCGGTATGGTTTCGGCTTGTAGTCACGGCACGGATATTCGCGAACGGCGTCGGCGTCGGCGGCGGCGGCGACCCCCTCTGACTCGGTCTCGCGGGGGCCCCGATGTGAGGGACGAACGAACGGACGGATGGGATACGGGTATCCCTTTGCGTATACTCACGCACCAATATGACACGCACACGTCGAACAAGATGCGTGTGCACATGCGTGAGACTGTATAGCGCCGATGGATGGACGTACATCTCGTTCCGGGATTTTGCCTCCTGCGGTGGAAGAAATCCCCTCCCGGAAGAGATTAGGAATTCCTCGTGCGAGAGGAGGAGCTTAATTTATTCAGAATTTTTATGGAGATTATAAAGATATATTTTCAATAAATGGATGACTCTCCTAAAATATCTCCTGTTATATGCAGAATGCTGGGCTAATAATAATTCATTTATTGATTTATTTACATATTCATCTCTCTTTTATTAATTTGTTTTTTAAATGAGAAACCCGTCTGTATATTATTACGGGATGAATTATAATTGGAAAGCCTTTCGCATGCCAAGTTAAATTGCAATTATCAATAAAATATTGATCCAAAGTTGCAAAGATTCTGCCTTTCACAATTTAATTACTAACGATAGAAAGAAGTGGATGAAACACAAGATATTCCGTTCTTCTAGAGATAAAAGATTATTTGAACTTACAAAAGATACTCTAACAGTAGAAAATAGATATTACGGGTCAGACATATCAGATCTGTATCGAGGAAGATAAATACATATTCTCACATTTTGGAAAATTACTTATTTAATGATAACGCTTTTGCTCTTTTTAAGAGACTTATAATCGTTATTATTATTATTATAATGAATAATTATTAGACAATTCTATTATAAAAAAGATAATTAAGTAGACAGAGTTATACGAAGATGACAGCCGATGGAATGTTGATCCACGGTAAGAAATAAGACCGAATTCGGCCAGCTCCTTGCGAGTGTTTGGCCGAGTGTCTGGTGATAAACGTGATTTAACGACGTTTTAAATTTAAACAGGAAGAAACGTATTCGCCATAAACCCGGGCACGTCCGTCGGTCGCAAACACCGGCTACACCGGGTACAAATCGGTACGGCCGAATTTGTCGTATCGCACGAATACCCGGTGATCCCATTGATAAGTAGCCCACGGAGGCATCGTCGTAGGCACCGAAAAAGCGGGCCTGATCGATCCTCGCGCGCGGGCCCACCGCGCGAACGAGTCGAGCGCGTCCGCGCCGTTGGATAACGGTACTCGGCGAGAGAGGACCCCCCCTGTCCTCTCGCTTCACGAGTTCCGAAGTGAGGGGGGAGGGGGGGAAAGGTTGTAAAGGGAGGGAGTACTTATTCTGAAATGTTTACCATTGACAAGGACGGAGTCTAACCGACGACAAGGACGGACTCGAAGCTGCTCCGGCAGAACGAGAGGAGAGGTAGAATAGCACAGGGGGGAGGGAGGGGGGAGTTTCGCGAGAGGGAGATAACGATGACGATGACGATGACGACGACGATGACGACGGACGCTCGAGGAAGCGACAGGCGGAGCCGATTTGCACGTTTCTCATGACGTGTATATCGCCGCGCGGCTACGCGGATATGTCAATCGAAATGGAAAAGAAAAAAAGGGACGTTTAAGGATAAGGATACGAGCAAACAGGATGCGAACAATGAAAAACGCTTATTCTTGCGTGAGTAAGGATCTTTCATTTCGGCAGAAAATAGCGGCAGGTGGATCTACCGCTTCTGTGGATTCGGAAGCGCGTAATTGTCATACAGCAGTGGCTGGTATTGAGAATCCGGTACGGTAAAATTTAATTTTTTTTTTTTATTTACTTACAGCAAGTCAGGAAACGCACCTGAAAATTCGATCGCATTGTTACGTCGTAACAGAGCGTATAGCATTTTAACTTTTTATCTTCGACAATACTCTTCCCTTCCGATTATTTCTCCTACCGATTTGCTGTTCCGCGCTCATCGTTTTCTATTGTATTTGATTACTTTCAGGAAATTTTAATTAGTTTGGTCCGTTTTCAAAAGATGGCTCTAGGTGCTATAAAAACGGACCGAATTAAGTTGTACACCTAATATTTTATCAATATCCTACTTTCCGTTTTAATTTTGACCGCTACGAATCGAATGTTGATGAAACTTGAATTTTGCATTAGGTATAGGGGGTTCTTGATAAAGAGAATGATAATATACAGTTTGATATAAGTTTTCACGCATAAATTTTTGTCAAAGTTGATAATACTGACATTATCTTCGTTCATTAACTTTGTTAATAAATTAAATTTAACGTTTTTTACTATATACTTATTAATTTATTATTAACTTTCATTACCAATTTACTTATTAATTTTTGCTATTAATTAGATACATAATAAATATTGTGATTGATCGCAGCGTCGATTTAAAAAATAATAAATTTTTACAGTGCTATATAAAATTAATGCAAAAAAATGGTGCAGCATGTGTTTAAATTTGATATATCTCGCACTTTTTGATACAGGTGAGTGTCAATTAATTAATTATTATTATTAAAGATTATGATTAAATATACAAACATATTATTAATAATGAATGGTATAGCTAGTCTAACTGTAATGTTATCAACACATAAACATGCTATTATAATATATGCACAATTCATTTCGTTCGATAGTTATTACTCTCTTAACTTAATAAATTGTAACTAATTTATTAAGTTAACTAATAAGCTTATTAATTATGCAATTAACATAAGTTAAAATAGCTTCTTCTGCTTCTTTACAAATTAATTTATTTTCTTGTAAATTGTTATCAATTCTTCTAAAATAACAATATCTAGTCACAAATAAAAATATAACAATTTTCTGTAAGTTGTAAAGACAATGTATATAAAACCTTGTTGCGTACAATGAATTCAAAGCTGAAGTTAAAATTATATGTATTATTTTGATAGAGATGCTTATTCTTACATATTAAACTACTTAATGTCTCAACAAAAATGTAGTTAAACTCCGCTTTGCTTAGCCTCTGCTTTTCTACTGTTCATCAATCTTACTCTCGCTACTTCAATTCTCTCAATGCCTCAGATTGCTTTCTCATTCGTCGCGTGGTCACATGATCACGCATAAACTTTGTAACAATGTAAATATGCAAATATGCCAAATCGAATAAGATATACTTCCTAATTTACGCACTACGTTGCAGTAGTGTTGCAGTCTTGGAAATTATAATGCATGAGGTGTCGTAAAAAGATGTAATCGCAATATTTTGATAACATGATTATGCAGCACTATTGCGCAATACTGTTCGAATTCTGAAACGAAACATTTTTGCAACAAATAAAATTAAATGAAAGAAGTTAAATTGCTTGTCTGCAGAAAAATCTAATAAATGGAATTGTGGTAGACGCAAATATTGTATAATTGTTGCAGGATGCGTTCTTCCGATATATTTGTATATTTCTTTCTTAACCCTTCCGGTACGGAGCGACCACAGGGGCCCAATTTTCTAACGAGAAACGTATGCGCAAACTCTGCTCTAACAGAAACCCTTATAGAAATTTAATACTGTAAGTGATTTTTTGGCTAGTGATTAATCATTTAAAAGCACTATTAAAAGCACTATTAACAGTGCTTTTAATATTTAAGTGATTAATTACTAGCCAAAAAATCACTTACAGTATTAAATTTCTATAAGGGAAGGCTGCAAATTCATTGGCTATCGCACAGTTTTTAGCCAATAAGCTTGCAGCTTTTCTATTAGAGCAGAGTTTACGCATGCGTTTGTCGTTAGAGAATCGGGCCCCCGGATGCGAACGGCCCTTCATTGCAGTGACCGAAGCGCCGGAAGCGCCGATCTACCGACTTATTAACACGCGATTCAGTCGAAAGAGCTAAGCACTCGACGTTTAACGCTTTCAATTATTATATTTAATAAAACTCAATAACAAAAACATTTAAAAAAATGTATCAACAGAAACATTTCAAGTTAACATTTCAAGTTGCTCGGCCGCAGTGAGGAGCATGTGGACAGTGACTGTCTATAATTGCTCTCCGTACAGAAAGGGTTAAGTACAGCACTCACAATTCGGTTTTAACATTTTTTTTTTTATCAAGCGGTATCCATAATTAATGTAGAGAATGTAAGCCGATTTTTAGTACTTTTTGAATTAAAAAAAAACCTAAATTTGAGAAAGTTATAGCTTGCTAAAGTTTCTTTGATGACGCGGCAATTTTTTAAAAAGTTTACAAAGAAAGTGTGCCATGATCTATCAAACTTAATAAAAAAATTTATGTTAAAACCGAATTGTATCAGAACTTGTTTGCCTGTGTAAATCTCCTCTTCGGTTAACAGATAATTATAAATTGTATTTTCGTACAATCAATATATAATTGACTTTTGGCCAAAGGGGACTTTAGAAATCGAAAATTAGTACTGACACATGTATGAATATTGCGAAAAACTATAACTGTACTGATAATGCCTTATTTGTGAATGCAATCAATGCTGCTTTGCACTAACACTTCTGCTTATCAGCTTGCCTGAATATTCATGTATCAGATTTTTGCAGTGAAATTCTTATTAACACTATTATCCTTTATGTACAGATCGTCAATGAAAATACACTGGTGAAAGAAATCAACAAGACTTAAAGTATATATCGCATATTTTAAGTCAAAACTCTAGTTCTGACAAAATCTACTTACTTTGGAAGACCAAGAAGATTACGAAGTTGGCACAGCCGTGAAACAGCACGAACATGAGGGAACGTCTCAGCATCGTCAAAACAAGAGAAGCCATGAAATTAGCTGAACAAAAAATAACGAGAGCCGTAAACGATGCGAGAGCAGGATATAACAAGGATATAACGAATGAGGGTACGAGCACGAATCCGCAAACCAAAAACGCTGATCGAATCAACGATTCACGTATTATATATTCAGTTTTTATTAATATAATATAAATATACCATTAATCGTCGGACTATGCACATTTTTATACGCGAGAAATTTTATATACAACTGTGGCAAAAACGCTACGACATAAATTAATTACACATATATTTAAGTCTTTCGTACAATTCGTAATATCCTACAATCGTCTTATACTGATACGTTCTTCAATATGTGTGACCTTGTTTTATTTAGCACTATCAATTTCAAAATTGCAAATTTTTTAATGCTAAAGATTTAAGATTATTGCCTGGTTTCACAAATCATGTGCGTAGTCCTACTAATCAATATAATTAGTATAATTAATTAATATTCTTAATTAGTTAGTATAATTAGTTAATTATTATTAATTGGTTAGTATAATATTACTAAGGTCAATTAATATTACTAAGGTTTCATTAATATATTATTTTATTAATAAACTATTTTATATACACTATTTATTAGTGTAGTATTAATTAGCATAATATTCTTTTGATATGCATTTGCGGTGTACACAAACATTTGCACTCATAAGTTCACACTTAATATATTAATGACCAGTTTAATGATCGATTTGCTTTAACTTATTTTATATTATTTATTCATATATTTTTATATCATATTTTACTAAATGGCGCTTTACCACTAGACCACACTGCCACCTATATCATATTTTACTATTTATTTTATACTATTTTATTTTTTATTATATTTTGCATTATTTCTTAAATCATTTATATATATTATTTATTTTATTATTTTTAATATTTTCTTATTGCAGAAGAAGTAACATTACACATATATTACATACATGAACAAGCGCAAGAATATTAATAAGATAGCGTAGTACAAAGAGCAAGGAAGAGTCACACAGGAAGAGCGTTTCTCTCTCAAATTTAAAAATTCAATGTTTAATCTAATTGCCCATATTAAGCAAAAATAACTAGATTATGTTTATAGTCTTTGTCATTTTTAATATTCATTTTTAATCTAATAACATTGTTTCTAATAGCATTATTTTATATGTCACGTATTATCATTGCTATGTTTTAAATTTTTTTTAAATAATTTATTTTTTGTGTAGGTAGTACATATATACATACGTGCACGCACTCACGTATATTATAAATGATATTAATTTACATGAGAGATATGTTATAACCTACTTTTCAATTATATGTATAAAATTCTCATATATATTTTTATTTATTTAATATACAGTAAGATTCTCTAATATACATAAATTTTAAATTTTTACATATATAATAAAAAAGATTTAGAGGAAAATTTTATTCTTTTAATTTTTCTTTTTTATTTCATGTAAAATTTCCAAATAGTAATATATTTATTCTTATGTTAATAATTTCGTGATTACAAACAAGGTTCATAATATGGGACGTATCAGATATCAAAATCAAAGAGATAAATGTCAATTAGTCTTAATACTCGTCTCGAGATGAAATATCTCATTGAGTCTTTTTTTTTCTAGATTTTCCTTTATCTCACTGAGAGCATCGTTCATATTCTTGTACAACGCTATACAAAAATATATTTTTAAACGCGGCAATTTGGTCGACTGAATGTACTCGGCCGTGGCTGGCTAATGTGCCACTAACCCAGTTAGCCGGAGCAAGTCTTTCTTCTTGAAGAGAGGGATCTGCGCCTACCCGGCGCGTATACACTCGCGCTACGTGTACATATACACACCGACACTTGTTTACGCATGGAATATGTAGGCACGATACGTGAGCGTGTTGAGGAGGCCACGTACACGATGCATCCGCGTGCGCTCGCGTGTATGGGTGCATGTAAGCGAGTACGAGTACGAGTGCGATCGTCGGATCGTATCGGCCAGACCTACCTACCTATTCACCGTACCAGCGTCCACTACAAGCATGCCATCAAGCCGTACGCCGTACGGCATGCCTCGCTTGCCTCACGGATTTGCTCCTATTCATTTTCTTCTTCTCTCTCTCCGTCAGCATGAATCCATCTCTCGAGGAGACATCGGAATTCCCCGTGCAAGATTCTTTTTCTCTCTTTTTAATTAACCCCCTTTTTCTCTCTTTTTAGTTAACGCCCCTGAAGTTATATCTTTATATTGTTTGCGAAATATCTTTTACTTTCTTGTCCTTTTAATAGTAGTTTAATTTTTAATTTAATTTAAATTTTTTTTAAATAGCAATAGTAGTAATTTATTTTATATGTCTGTATAAAATAAAAATACCTACCTACTTAAATCTACATCTATATATTGATCTATTATCTATATTATTAAATATTTTCTATACAAGAATATAAGCATGATTTATATTCTAGTAAATGGTAAAATAAAATAAGGATTAGACCTATAAAATTAGACCTAAGGAAATATATAAAAATTAGATATCTATGGATGTCGGGTGGAGGTGTAATGTGAACGTTGTTTTTTTACAGCCTATCCCTATTCGATTTACCTTCATAGTCTGCTACTGCCAATCGATGTCCTTCCTGTGTTACAGGGTGCCACAGCCTCGCTGCTGGTTGCAGTTCCGACGAAACAGCGAAGTTCCGTCCGTGGTTGCCCCCGACTCCGGAGTTGCCCCCGACTCCGGAGTATTCTGAGTACCAGCAGGCATCGCAGTTCAGCAACGGTGATTTCCAGTCTTACGGGCCTCCGTGTAAAAAAATCGCACGCCAACAATCATCCAACCGCGACGGTAACGTTCAGGGTTGTCAAAATTCGTGGTGCTGGACAGTTCGCCCGACGTGGCAGTTGTTCGGTAACGCCGCGACCGATGCGAGGGAATACAGCTTTCCAAATTCATCCGGCTGCCACAATCTTCCATCGTCACCAGAATCTCTCACAGACACCCCGCCGAAACTCGTTGCAACGTCGTCGTTGACGGTCGCGCGGACAGACAACGCGCGGAGGACCCAGGTAGCCAGCTACGCGCGCCCGAAGGAGCGCAGGAATTTCATCTCCGGGCTGTTCGCAACTCAATTCACAACGTCGCCCACGTCGACGAATACGCGTAGCATCGCCGCTACCAACGCGGCGTCGGCCACCGCTAACGTGTACAACGGGCAGCTGCCGTCTCTAAGCTTCGGGAACAAGACGGAGTTTCACGGCGTGCGCCCCCAGGAAGAGCGACAGCAGTCGTGTGGCGGATCGTCCTCGTTGTCCCGATTCAATCCGTCCGCGGCGTACAACCCCACGTCGAACGCCACGCTGAAGATCCTGCCGAGCGTCAGCAGCGGCGACAACGCCTGCGTGGATAGGAACAGTTTCCTGAAGGATTATTCCCTGAGGACGGTACCAGCGGCGCGGGAGGAACAACATAAGTTGCAGCCCGTGGTACCAAGTTACAGGCTCAACAACGCGGGTATATTGGAGGAGACGGGCCCGGTGCTGAAGGAACAGCCCGTGATAGACACGAACGTGGCTGGCACCATCGCTACTCGCAATAATCGTAGCAATTTCAAGCAGCAATCCTTCTGCGGCGGAAGAAGCACCGGCGACGTATCGCTGGTGAGGCACGCGGCCCTGCCGCATTACCTGGACACCATTTCGC
>NW_020220237.1:0-1329 GCF_003070985.1 Temnothorax curvispinosus | reverse complement strand
GAATGTCAACGTGAAGAAATTCAAGCAAGCGCGGGTAAACGGCGGGAATAACTATGACTCTCTTAAGGGCAGGGGAGGCTGCCACCCTCAGTCGCTTCCTGCCCTGCGGAGTTGTAGTTGCTCGCTCGCAAGGAGGCGTAAGATCTTACAGCTTCAAATCTGCCCCACCTCCAAGTTGGTGCTCGCCGGGTACCCGGCCTGCCGGGTAGCGGACGGGGTTCAGGCGATACGGGTGCACGCCCTGGGCACTCGGCTGATCAACGTGATCAGTGCCATCGGATACATTCCCGTCAGGGTAACGAATAGGTATCTTGGGCCACCATGTACCAAATACCTATCAAACGATCAGCGAATGCGACACATGGTAGTGAGTGGCGACACTCACGGCGGCGACTCGTCAACGTGAGCTGAGGCTTGACACGAGTACTGAGGGTGGCGGGGTTGCCCCACCGGACCTCCGGTGCCCTGCCGAATAGGTGTTGGATTCTCAGGGGCTGTGGTTAGCTGGATAAGTGGAAATATGGGCTTTCTCTGTAGGCCTTGCTCCAATGATCACAGTCTTTCGCCCCTACCTGAGATCTCTTCACTAAAACTATGCTAGATCTCATATATCCTTGTTGTTTGGGTAACCCGTTGCGCAGATGAGCGATCCAATAGTTAACCTGCAGGATCGCTCAGCCGGAACCCGTTGTTAACAGGAACCGCACTGACTCGAAACGGTAAGACGCAGAGGGCGTGATGTAAATAGCCAAATGTCTCATCATCTAATTAGTGACGCACATGAATGGATTAACGAGATTCCCACTGTCCCTATCTACTGGTGGGAGTAGACATGACTTACGGGAATAGCACTTACAGGGAACAGTGCTCACAGTGGCAAAGCGCTTCGGCGCCCACGTGCTGAGCGGAGTAGAGAAATGCGGCGTGTTGCTGCTAAGTACAGGGATAACTCTCGGGCGACGGTTTATGGTCGGAGTCACTCGCCTGTGACCCGATCATGCCGGTCAGCTCGTGATTCACGGGCCGTCCTCTAGGCGCGCTCGCATATCTGTCTGGTGATCCCGAAATGGGGTAAAAGGGCTCAGTGGAGCCTCTGGGTGTCTTTTTTGAGACGTGGCACACCCGGAGAGCTAGCTGGCCCGTCCCGACAGTGTTGCGAATGACAGGCGGTCCAAGGGCGTTCTGCTCTCCTGCTGTGTTGTGCCACGCACGGCGGGGGAGTAGGGCGTCATAACACTTTTAGGTGTTAATTAAACGGTGGGTGAAAACCCCCGATGGGTTTTTTGAAAGCAACACGCCGCGGGAAACTTAGTATGAGTCGTCGGACTC
>NW_020220236.1:0-1119 GCF_003070985.1 Temnothorax curvispinosus | reverse complement strand
AGTGCTCTCTTTGAAGTGCAATTTTTCTTATATGTCTAATTTATCTAGAACCAATTTTTATTATAGCCCAGTTCGACAAAGCTCTACCAAATGACATCTTAAATTCGCCATTAACTTTTCAAAGCCTCGATAGACGATACGTATCATGGAAATGATAGTCAATAAAAGAGATACTTCAAAGCATCGCCAGTATGGATTCTCTTTCAATAATCTCTCAACATCAGTTCCAATTTTTAAGGCAGAATGTAAAATATCTCTCTCTCTACCTCGGAGCAGTTGAATGTAAATCTATCGTATCAAACGCATCCGAGACGTTGGTAGGTAAGTACTTCAGAGTGCACAGTCTTCTAACAAAAATATTTTCACTTTTTAATGTTCATCTTAGTAAGAGTTAAGATTTCGGACAAAACTCGAAAAAGTTGTAACAGTAATAATCGGGATACAAAATTTTTTTTCTCGCAACAGTGAAGTATAAATAGTGATATGGTTCATTGCAGTTCTTGAAAATTTTTCTAAAAACGGTTAAGACACACTATTTTAAATTCCCGTAAGATAAAAATCATAATAAAATTATTATAATATTGGTATGTGACTGATAGTCTTGAGATAAGACAACTTATCGATTGTACTTTTTATTTTAATCATGGCTTTAAATGTTAACATTATTTACTGACTGGCTAAGCCATCGACATCTCGCATTATTATATATTAAAGAAATTAATTTGTAAATAATTATTATCATTTTATCATCATTAATGTTAAAAAAAACTTCAGTTTTTAAATTAAGAAATTATAGAAAATATTGGAAAAAATAAAAATCAGTGACATGTCTCATTAAGAAAGTTCTTCTCTTCGACAGTTCTAAATTCACTAATCTAATAACAAAATCTAAATTCTTGCCGTGCACTTAAAAAAATTAAACTTTTCCACTTTCCAGTTCAGAAGATTTTCCGTCTACGTCTCTCATTGAGTTATTCGATGTGGATATAATAAAATGATTGATAAAGAGTTACGAGCGTATCGTACGTATCAGCGTTTCCTTCGGATTTTGCTCACTATGTGTGGCTGTTGGTATATGCCCACAAAATCTGGCAAGTGTATGAACTTCTGGGTAGTTGG
>NW_020220235.1:0-3698 GCF_003070985.1 Temnothorax curvispinosus | reverse complement strand
TCTATAACTATAAGACAAAAGTCAACTTAATTTTTTTAACTCTTTGAAGCACAGCGTGACATTTCGGCATTTTATGCGCAACCATATAATTCGCATTATTTCAAGGATAGCTTATGTATCAATATAAAAATATCGGAAGTTATAGCTTTATGAATAATAAAAATATATCTAACTTTAAACTGCGCCTTACAATTTTTTATTTCCGAGCGAAACATTTCCTCGTGATAATCGGCTAGGTCGGTTAGTCGCAGGGTATAAAACAGCAGAAGTGTGATGCGAAGTTAGAGTACAACACAATGAAAGTTCCGAAATTTTTGTTCGTGGCGGTAATAGTCGTAGGTCTAAGCAACGCATTGACATGGGCTAGTCCCTTGGCTCATCCTTCGCCTACGGCCGAAGCTGAAGCTGTGGCTAAAGCTATGGCCGAAGCTTTCGCCGAAGCTGAACCTCTTGCTCCTATAGGAGCTATGCTTATTTTCGTAAGATTGGTCAATTTTTCAATTTATACAATTTTACATTGATGTAAAATATTGCTTTATCGTAAACTAAAACTTATTATTTGATATTTTTCTTCTTTCTTTGTAGTGGGGATATGCTGTTGCAGCGTACGGTTTGACTAAATTAGGGGAGGCTGTATCTGGATAAATTGGCTATAATAAAAATTAAGAAGGTTGACAATTTAACAAAATAAACAATCATGCTTCAAGGTCTTTGCGCTGCGTTATATAAATAATTATTATTTATATCTATGATATACGAATAAATAAATAAATATAATGATTATAATTATGATAATATTGTCTCTTATGTTTAACAATAAGTGTTTGCTTATGTATTTTTTTTGTCCAAATTAATATGAAACTGTATATATTGTTTACATATGTATATTGTTGCATCCGCGCTGAGCTCGAGCGAGACGCCCGGTACAAGGAATCGCGAAGCGTTTTTAGCAACGAGCCGGATTGATTAAACAACTACCGTCAGATTTGTTCTCGAGCCGTTGGACCGTTCGGATGTGTGTCCGCGCTCTTCTGTAACGAGTTTTCTAATAAACGTAGAGATTGTTTTGCCTTTTTACGCAATGTTCCCTTTATTTCCGCGAGCTCCGGGAGTGTGAGTGCGAGTGAGTGGAAGTGTGACGCGGCGAGCGCAACAGTATGTATAAACAATATATGTTTAATCTCTCTCTATAATTTTATATTATATATATGTATATAATTTTTATTCTACAATTTTTCTTAAATATTAAGTTTTATTTTAGCAGATATTATAATTTTCACATAAACATAACGATATATATTTTGATGATTTTTATAAAGAATTTTTATAAAGAAATAATGTTTGTGCATTTAATTGCAATTATAAACTCTGTATTTGAAAATTTACTAATCATGAAAATTATTATTTGTATGTGCGATTTCAATCATGAAAACTATAAAAACCTATATATAAAAAGAATTTTAAGCTAAAAAATATAAACTCAAAACAATGAAAAAAACTGGAGAGATATATAACTTTTTTCCACATTGTTTATTAAATATTCCGTATTGAAATTTTACAAACATAAAACTTTTAATGTGAATGGGCAGTGAAAGCACAACGACATCGGAAAGTCTATCAATATTTATATTAACTTGAATGTATATAATGTATTCTGAAAGAATGTGTAATGATAAAATAATACAATTTTACTTTTTATATTTCACACCCACATTTGCTTCAAAGTGCGTATATCATTCATTTACAATGCTGCTGAGTGACTTTTATTGCAACACGCGCTATAACCGTGGAAGACACAATTATTTCATAAAAATTTTACACAAAATAAAGCAACAAAGTTTATGTATTGTACAAATGTTACAATCGTGTACTCGAATAATCAGACTGTCACCTCTCCATTATTAATTCTTTCCTTATAGATATAATCCACGAATTTTGATAAATAAATAAATATACGTACCTAGCACGCGGAAGTACACACATATCTGTATGGTATACCTACACGTATAGTTTATATTAATTTTTTAAAGTACATGTATAAAATAGAAACGATTTTATGCATCGTTCAATGCAGCATGGGTTAACGAAGTAAACACGTTCTGGAAATGATAATATTCGTTTTTATGTGTTAAATGTTTTACTGTTCAAAAATTACCTTTTCAAAAAATGTGCCAAGTACACATATCAATAATATTATGATGATATGATATAAAGATGAATGTTACTTTATAATATAATGATGGAATGTTAGCTCCAAGTTTTTTGCGTTAAATATCTTTTTATTTTGATAATATCTTTATGGCAAAGAATGTAATATCAATAGGACTAGCACATTTTGCATTTTGCTATCAATCGATACCTTACAAAGATTTCTATTTTTCATGACTCCATAACTCTTTGATACTGTTATTTTAGAAGAAAAAACAGAGTAAAGTTTTTTATGAATCGCATAAATGTAAATAATAATAAATCAATGAATTGTATTAATTAGGTATTAAAGAACATTTTTCGCGCTTTAATCGACGGAAATAGCCGGCATTAATATCGTTTCTGAAGCCTGCGGAATGTTGAAGTTTGATTTCGAGTTCGACTAAATAGAGTCCGTTAAATAGAATCCAGGAACATCGCCTAAGCGATCGCTCATTGTGTCGAGTTGGATCTTGTTTGATTAATTCGCCGAAATGTGTAATTACGCGAGCATCGATGGCGGTAATATTGAATTGTAAAGAGCCGTATTATTAACAACCGTTTGCCGTCAATTTCGTGAGATTGTTGATTAAAGATTACCTTTAGCTAAGACAGACAGACAGTAGATAGACAGAGAAAGAGAGAGAGAGAGAGAAAGAGAGAGTGGGGAAGAGAGGAGGAGGGAGGGAGGAAGAGAGAGAGAAAATAAAAATTGCCACCTTTAATTTCTCTTTCTGTTTATCTTCTAATTTCTATTCTACTGTTATAAAATTACAAATTCAAATGCGACTTGCAAAAGTTTTGTCGAGGAGAAGAACCACATAAAAATAAACATTTTTTATCAAAGAAAATGTTAAAAGAGAAACAAAAGAAGAATAATACTTTTTTTCGAGGAAACCATACGGTGTAAATATGATTGGCAATATTCTAAAGTATTATTAATGACTGTATGACGTGTTATATTTTAGTACGAAACTTAAAGATCTTGACAAAATTAGAAGAAAACATACACAACGTAAGAAGTTTGTGTATAAAGATTACTATTTAATAGAAAATAAGATAAGATTGTTACGAAGAAACTTATATTATTTTATTACAGTATACTTTCGAATATTTTTTTGCGCGGTAAATTTTACATATTAATTAATTTACATTTAAAATCTATTTGTATATTATTGCAAATCTATTTTGGGTTTTAAAAGTATTAGAAAATAATATGCCATTTTGGATGCAGATACTTGATTCTTAGAAATACAGTTGAGAGACTTCTATGGCAATGCACCGCATATAACTATTAAAATTACAACGACTGTTTGATAAAAATGTCACGTCAAGGCAGTATAAATTTATGTGTTCTGCGTATCTCGATTGTGTTTAATGTTACCATTTCTATAGATGGCGCTATAGGCTTCTATAAGATAGAGTCTCTCTAATAAGAGTCGCGACATCTTGAGTTTCGGCAAAATAAGAGAGAAAGAGAAAGCGATATGAATGTATGTTACTTGTATATC
>NW_020220234.1:0-4321 GCF_003070985.1 Temnothorax curvispinosus | reverse complement strand
ATAAGGACCTTCCTCCATCCTGGTCTACTCCTCTACATCTTCCCACATATATTATTGGGGGCTCAGCCGGGATATACGAGTGAATCAGAAGAAGAAGACGAAAAGATGGCGACGACGAACGACGATCAAGCGGCGGCGAACGACGAGAAGAAAGACGAGACTCAAGTGGAAGCCATGACGGTGGCTCAACTAAAAGAAGAGTTAAAACGACGTAAATTAAAGACGACGGGCAACAAGGCAGATCTCGTAGAGCGATTTAAGGCGGCATTGTTGCTCGACAAACAAAAAGACGAAGACGAAGACGAGAACGACGAAGACGAGAGCGACGACGACGGCGTCCTAACGGATAAAGAAGACGACGAATCTGATTCTAGCCACGAATCGGACAACGACGAACGACGAGGAAGACGGCCACAGAGATCATCACGCAGACGCGGAGAATGTGTATTAACCTTCAAAGATGTGGAAGACTCGATAGACACGTTTAGTGGTGACGATGGCAAAAATGTTAAACAGTGGATCAAAGACTTCGACGAAACGGCGATTCTCTGTAAATGGAACGACGTACAGAAAGTGATCTACGCAAGGAGGCTTCTTCGGGGATCAGCAAAACTCTTCGTAAAGCACGAGGCACGAGTGAAGACGTGGAAGGACATTAAGGCTGCGTTAAAACGTGAATTCGCGCAGAAAGTCGATAGTCACGATGTACATTACCAGTTGCAAAGAAGAAAGAAGAAAAGCGACGAAACCTATCAAGAGTACTGCTACAAGATGATGGAAATTGCAGCCAAAGCAAAAATAGAAACCAGTGCGGTAATACGATACATAGTAGACGGTATACACGACGACGAGGTAAATAAGGTTATCTTGTACGGTGCGACAAGTATTTCCGAATTAAAACGTAAGTTCGAAGTGTACGAAGCAATGAAGACCAAGTCGAGATATAATAAAGTAGACGATAAGAAAAAGAAGTCGACGCGTTCCGAGACTGATAAACAAGAGAGTAAGCGGTGTTTTAATTGTGGTGGTAAGAATCATTTGAGCGTGTCTTGTCCGACGAAAGAGAAAGGCGTTAAATGTTTTCAATGCGGCGAACACGGGCACATCGCAACAAAATGTCCTACGACGGCGGACAAACAAACGACGAACCAAAACAAAAGTTGTAACGCGACGGACAAGGGAACGAATAAGTGTTATAAAAAGGTTACGGCGAACGGTGTCGAATTGTCGGCTTTGATGGATACCGGGAGTGACATTAGTTTAATGCGCGCGGATACATATGTAAAAATCGGGGCACCGGCGTTGACTAAACGAAGCACGAAATTCCGCGGCGTAGGTTCAAACGAAATCGCGACGTTAGGCGAAACTTGTGTTGATATTCGTGTAGACAATTGTACTTTTGATGTAACATTCCATGTAGTCTCTGATGTGTTGTTACCATACGCTATGTTAATAGGTACAGATGTGTTGTTGCAAGACAAAGTCGAACTAAGAATAAAGAAAGGAATATTTAGAATTTCGGCAGATCCCGAACCATTTTCAGAATTACCGACGGTAAATAGTATAGACTATAGCGACAAGGTTATAGAACCGGCAGTTGAACATATCGAGAACCCAGAGGCTAGAGACAGAGTAAAGAGATTAGTATCGGAATATAAACCGTTAAAAACGCAAGACGTAGGAATTGAACTCAATATTGTTTTAAAAGACGAAACACCCGTGTACCGACGTGCGAATAGAATATCCGAAACAGAACGAAAGACGCTCGACGAACAAATACGTAAGTGGTTAGACGAGGGGATTATTCAACAGTCCACTTCGGAATACGCGAGTCCAGCGGTGTTGGTCAAAAAAAAGAATGGTACTACGCGAGTATGCATTGACTATAGGAAGTTGAACGAAAAGATAGTTAAGACGCGATACCCATTGCCTATTATGGAAGATCAGATCGACCGTTTACGAGGGGCTAAAATATTTAGCACAATAGACTTGAAAAACGGATTCTTTCATGTTCGAGTTGCAGAGGATAGCCGTAAATATACCGCGTTTATAGTTCATAACGGACATTACGAGTTTTTACGAATGCCTTTCGGGTTAAGTACATCACCTGCATATTTTCAGAGGTACATAAACGCCGTGTTTGCTAAATTAGTTGCAGAAAAAAAAGTGTCGTTATATATGGACGATCTGATTATACCATCTAGCGATGTTCAAGAGGGATTACAGTATTTAGAAGAGGTGTTACGAACAGCCAGTTCTTACGGGTTAGAGATAAACTGGGGAAAGTGTCAGCTCTTGAAAACGAGAGTCGATTATTTAGGATTTATTATAGAGAATGGAGACGTTACTCCATCAGACGAAAAGACGAGTGCTGTGAAAAATTTTCCTGTGCCGACTGATAAAAAAACAGTACAGAGCTTTTTAGGACTGACCGGGTATTTCAGAAAATTCGTGCCGAATTACGCGTCTATCGCATACCCATTAACTAACTTATTAAAAGATGGAATTGTATTTCGTTTTGGCGACAGTGAAAAGCGATCGTTCGATCAATTAAAGGAAGCCCTTAGCCGAAAACCGATTTTGCGGATTTATTGTCCAAGTGCGGAAACCGAGTTACATACCGATGCGTCTTCGCGAGGTTACGGAGCGATGTTATTGCAGCTAGATAGTGTAGATCGTCTTTTCCACCCTGTGTACTATGCGAGCGGTAAGACTACGGAAAGCGAAGCTAAGTTTCATAGTTACGAGTTAGAAGTTCTTGCGATTGTTAAGGCGTTGCGTAAGTTTAGAGTGTATTTGATTGGCATACCATTTAAGATCGTGACAGATTGCAAGGCGTTCACACAGACCATGAAGAAGGCCGACATCAGCCCGCGGATAGCACGGTGGGCTCTCTTTTTACAAGACTTCCAATACGTGGTGGAGCATCGTCCTGGAAAAAGTATGCGTCACGTTGACGCCCTCAGTCGAAATGCGTTGCCGACAGCGATGATCATCACGGAGTGCGAAGAGGGTATATTAGCTAAGTTGCGGAAAAGTCAAGAAGAAGATGCCGAGGTATCCAGTCTTCGAAAACAGGCGACAAATAACCAAACTGAAGAATACGTCATGAGAAATGGACTCTTGCGTAAATGTGTAGATGGAGATGCCTTAATTGTCGTTCCTAAGTTGATGCAGAACAGCGTTATCCGACAGGCGCACGAGCGTGGTCATTTCGGCCCAGACAAAACAGAGAAATTATTGAAGACTAACTACTGGTTTAAAGGGATGCGTAAGAAGATCGAGGACGTTATTCACCATTGTATAAGTTGCATCCTAGCCGAGAGAAAAACTGGTAAGAAAGAAGGTTGGTTGCATCCAATCCACAAGGGAGAGAGACCTTTTGATACTTATCACGTGGATCACCTAGGCCCCCTACCATCGACTAAAAAGAAGTATCGCCACCTGTTTGTGGTTATCGACGCTTTTACGAAGTTCGTGTGGCTCTACCCTACTAGATCAACTAGTACAGCCGAGGTGTTGGATATACTCATGCAGCAGAGTGCTATTTTTGGAAACCCCAGGAGAATAATCTCCGACCGAGGAACCGCTTTTACCTCACACGAGTTCGAGGCGTATTGTAAGGAAGAAAATATTGAACATTCGACGATTGTTACCGGAGTTCCACGAGGAAATGGGCAAGTAGAGCGGGTCAACCGTATCCTGATTCCTGTACTAACAAAGCTATCAGCACCAGCTCCAGCCCAATGGCACAAGTATGTAAGAAGAGCACAACAATGTTTAAACGGCGTACCATCAAGAAGCACCGGCGTATCACCATTCCGACTTCTGTTTGGAACAAACATGAAGACAAAGGAAGATCCAACACTCCAAGACCTACTCGAAGAGGAAGATGCTGTAACATTTATGGAAGAACGAGACAAGATACGTCAGCAAGCAAGGGACAACATTAGAAAAATTCAGGAAGAGAACAAACGGAGCTACAATAAAAACCGGAAGACTCCAACTGCATATAAAGAAGGTGACTTAATTGCCATTAAGCGGACACAAAGCGGACCGGGATTGAAATTAGCAGCGAAATATTTTGGTCCATATCGGGTTAGACGAATACTTCGAAACGACAGATACATCGTAGAGAAGATTGGTGAAGGAGAAGGCCCTCGAGTGACATCCACGGCAGCAGAGTACATGAAACCCTGGAACAGTTCGCAGGAGGAAATCTCGTCAGGAGAAGAAGCGTAACATCTGGGGACAGATGTCGTCGGATGGCCGAGTGTAGGATAGATTCTTATTTTCTTATTTTGATTATTATTCTTTTATT
>NW_020220233.1:0-14914 GCF_003070985.1 Temnothorax curvispinosus | reverse complement strand
GAACTCATGATATCGGAATTTTCTAGTTCAATGTCTAAAATAAGGCACTCTTTTTAAAGAAAAATTCATTATTTTTTTTTATATATAACAAATTGAAAGTAACAAGTGAAAAGATATGTAATAATTATTTATTGTTCGTCATTTCTTTCGAATGTCCAAATACGTATTTATTCTTTTTAGAATGGTGCTTCCACCATTCTAAATCCTTCGATTGGTGGAGTGGTTTTGAATAACTTGCAAGAAATTGAGTTGAGAGTTTATCCGCAAGAAGAGTGCGAGAGGCAATGAGGTGCAAAAAATACTCAAATTTGTACTTTGGCGGCAACAAAAGGAACTGGAGCGTGCGACGTAAACTGTCAATTATTAATATTATAAAACGAATTGATACATATAATATGTTTATTATGTTTTACAACACCGAAAGTATATTAATAATATAAAAAATTACATTAATATCATCTAATAATTCTACCCTTGTTTCATATACAATTTTCTTTGAAATTTGGTCAATTATTTCCCAAATTCGGTTATTTCCCGAAAAATTAAAAAAATTAAAAAAATTGGTTTCCAAAAAATCGGTAGCGAAAAATTATACACTTTACAGAACTCCCCAGAAAATTCATACACTTTACAGAACTCCCCGGAAAATTCCACATATATAATTCTTTGAGATTCGGTTGATTATTTCCCGAAAAATTAAAGAAATTAAAAAAACCGGTTTCCAGAAAATCGGTAACAAAAAACTATACACCCTATAGCACTCCCCGGGAAATTCTACCCCTATTTCATGTACCCTTGGTAAAAATTCGGTCCACTAACGAATGAGTAGTTCGCGGACAGACGGACGGACAGACAAACAGTCGGGTTTTATATAATAGTATAGATTATGTTTTACAACACCAAAAGAATATTAATAATATAAAAAATTACATTAATATCATCTAATAATATGCCGATTTTAATTAAGCTTAATACTGAAATTATTATAACAACAATTTGCAATAGTAAACAATTTATTGTTTACTTTAATTTATTATATTAAAATTTTGTTATTAATAATCGCATCTTTATTTCAGGGTGATACTGGTAGCCCTTTAGTAGCCAATGGATTTCAAATTGGAATCGCTTTTTACTATTTTCCCTGCGTAGTGGGACATCTAGACGTTCACACAAGGGCATCAAGTTTCATAACATGGATATTTGCAAATTTAAGAAATTAAAAAAATATATATTATTTAATTTATCAACATACCATTTTGTTTTATATAATTTATAATTTAATTATTAATATATGTATTTTGAGCAAATTATTTCTGCAAAATTATATCATTTCCTGTTATAAGTATTTCCTGTTGCTTTTTCCATTAGTTAATAAATTACCAATGCATGTATAACAAATCAATCGGTTTGATTTTTTTCTATGTAAAAGCTAATATTCTTGTTTGTTATTTTACGATAAACAATATCATATTAATTAGTTAGCGCAAAATTCATAAATGTACGTGATATTGTTATAATTTATAATAATTCAATGCAATAATCAATTCTGCACTTTTCTCAAACTTTAATATTAAAAAATGTAGAATTGTATACTATATATTTATCAATAAAGTAACAATTTTCTTAACATAATAGACTATTATAATGTTGTAATTTATGTCACTAAAGGCTAAGAAACTGGTGTTAAACAAATTCGTGTTACAAATTTGATTTGCAGCTTTTGTTCTTTTTTTTGTATGTTCTTATATGCTACCCAGATACTTATATTATTAGTAGAAAGGATGCCCTGATCATCAAGTTCTAATATTAAGAATCTCCGAAGAAATCTGGAAGTCACTTCTGCAGCGGATTCACCATCAATCAGTATACTATTCTTACTGCCGCTCAATACTTACTTCGATCTTGTTTTATGTTATTTATACACTCGCATATAAATAAAATAAAATTCTTTTTGTAATACCGGAAGAAAGATGTTTAACCCTGCGGCTAGCACTTAGTTTCGAGTCCTTAATTCGCCACACTCCGGTACGTGAGATTGCTCGACTTCGTCGCACTGTCATTTTCATTCTAATTAATAATTTTAAGCTTGTACTGTAGAAATTGGAAATACAGACTCTGAATAAGATGTTTATGATAATACCAGGTCAAGAAAATGATTTGAATTTAAACTGAACTTATTATAAGGAAACTAAAAAATTATGTAAAAATTAGAAAACCGAAAAACATTTAGCGGTCCACTCGCGAAAATTGGCCATTGTACCAACGGGTGAATGATATTATTCAATAGATGATGCAAACCGGCTTGATCCTTAAATCCCGAGCCGACTTTATCGCGGAGGTAAAACGTGAGAGAGCTAGGAAAATTGCGAAGAGGAAAGACTTCAAAGTAATATTGCTGAAACAGCTCGCGTTCAGCTTTTATTTTCTCATAATAGGATACACTTGCGCCACTGTAGCCTTTATATTAGAATTAGTAACGGGTCGATCTGCACCCAGACCTAAGAACCAAATGATCGAACAGAATACCTACAGAAAAGAAACAAAAAGCTGGAATAAGCAGTAAAATCCCGAAAATGTTAGCTTGGAATTAAGAAATCAACTTTTCGTACGATTTACTCTTGAAGCTTTTTTTTTATAGATTAACTTTTGCAAAAAAGTAACAAAATGCTTCGTTAGTTGCATGTCACACAAGATGTTAAGCTAATATTATTTATATATATATTGTGACATTTTCTACTACTATTGCAAGGACACTTGTAATCATATAAATTTCTTGCAAACGTGTATTGCCGAAAAATTTTATCGTTTTTACACATGCATCAAATTCACTCAAATTCACATCATTATCACCTCCCTTCGTGTATTACATTTTATTTAACACGAGCAGTTAGTACAGTACGCGAGTTTCTCAAAATAACAAATTCAAAATGCAAATTTCTAATATTAATAACAGTGAGACGCCTAAACCAGTTTTCTAAATATTTTATAACATTTATCAATTAGAATAAATACGACATAATAATTTTGGTATCTATGTGTCGAAAATTTTACATAATTATTATTAATAAAGCAAATAATTTACGTGTACCTATACGTTTGTGTGTATATAAATAATATACAAAAACACAATATTAAATATAAATGCGGTATGCAATACTTATATAAGCAGAATTTTATACGATATCTTGTATTTGTATTTAAGCAGAAAATTTATAATATACGAAATAATACTTTTCGGGATATTATATTCAAATAAAATTGAAGGATCGATATATAAAATCAATATACAGTGTAAAAAATATATACTTTATTTTAATAGATTTACAAGTTGTATTCACAATATCTAACAATTCGATAGTTGCTGAAAGAACAAGTACCGAATCGTTGGTAGAAATAATATCGCATATCTTTGTTCCAATTTTCACATACGTATTCATTTAACAACATAACACACAAATAATAACAAATAAAAATTACAGGCCAATAGGCACATGCGAGTCGATATTCTAAAAAACTTTGACTTATTTGTTGATTAATTGTCATTTAAATTTTCTAACATTTAATGATAACTTCATGAGAAGGCAATCAACATTTATTTTACACAGGCGAATCCTATTCGGTTTTTCTCCATGTCAAACGCAGTATACTACCGACAAATAAATACATCGCCCAAAATCCACTCCACACCATCGTTAGTCTCAAAATGTTCAATGAAGCCGGATATGCACTTACCGTTTTCTATGGACTACGAAATATTAAACATGGCATGATATTTCTATTCTAAAAACAATTTAAATCTTTATATAGCAATATTCTTTACCTTAAAGATATAATCTTCACTAGTGAGTCTGAACGTCTTATCGCTTAGGACAAAATTGATATCGGGCAAAATAGAAATCTCGTTGCAGTCCACCTTTAAATGAAGATTAATGTTAGTAATCCATATTAATAAAATCCGTAACTTATCAAACATTTATTAATTTATTTCAATAATTTATACAAGATAATTGTGAAAGCTGCCATTAACGAAAAGGATCTATTATATTTACTGTTCCATCATTAACACCGATCTCTCTGTTAATAACTGCGATATCGAACGGTGGTCCAGCTATCAGAGAGGTGCCCGTGTCGACAATAGTTTGACAGCCGTTCGCGCATAAGTTATTACCGTTTATTTAAACCCTATATAGTGCGATAGCAATATCAATTAGTTGACATATCGTCCGTGATCGCCATACGTATAATTTAGAAAGAACTACGTATTTATCCATGGTAAATTGCCAGTATCTTTTTTTAGTAACATTAACATACGTAAACTCGCTCTCGTAATGAGCGGAATTGGAGCCACCCAGTATCAGTTCACCACCCATCGCGGACGAAAAATCTCTGTACGGGTTGTGTAATTTTGTATTGTACATTTGCATTTTGCATTGCATGGAAAGACAAAGTATATAATTAAAAAAATAATTTTAAACACACGTGAGACATACGGAGAGATACATACCGATTTAGATAGAAACTAAAAACGTGTCAAAACTCTTAATTGTGTTGTTCGAGTAGGTTGTTAAAGACAGGTAGGTTGTTAAAGCCAAAAATCTTTCAAAAGCCAGTTAACGAGGGGCAACCCATTCCCAAGACACCGTCGAATTTTGAATTGGAGAGGGATCTTGCGTCCAAATAGTCCGTCGTTTCTCCGAATGTTTGGAATACAACCTTAAGGCCAGCAACCTACGAAATGTTGATATTAATAAAATATAATCGCGTATGTTTTTTTTTTTCGGAGAATAATAGCAACATGTGTTCCTTAAGGCCATTGCACGTAACAAAGTTTTAGTCATAATCGTAAGGTCGTAAGAAAATAAACCAATCACACTCGATTATTCTTCGTGCTCAAGGAGAATAATCGACTGTGATTGGTCTATTTTCTTACGGCCTTACGGTTATGACTAAAACTTTATTACGTGCAATGGCCTTTAGAAAACTTTCATAGATTATGACTATAATTAGAATTAAGTCGAACAATTTACTTGACGATGACTTACGATTACTACATCGGTAGACAAGGACCCAAACACACGGCCATCTCCGTAATTAAGAAGAAATGGATTATTCTGTGATATATATGTGGTGGACTTTGTATGATCATACTTATTATGATTCACTGCAAAAAGTAATAAATATAATTAAATTAGTTAATATTGAAAAGTCTAAAAATATAAAAATTTCCCTTTATTAACCCTAGAGAGTCTTTGCGGGGTAATACGTTACCCCACGCAAAATTCAAATTCGCATCATTTCAGCTAAATTTTTGGTTCTTTGTTTTGTTTTTCGAAATTTTTTTATTGTTTTTTTTTTACTACCACAAACTGATGACTACTATCGTCTTCTCTATTAAAGAGCGAACAAAATTATCTATTACAAAGTTTTCTAACAACAAATAGAAACATTATACACGCGGTACAAGTTTGTGGTAATTTATTACCCCGCTTGGCCTTTTACGTATGAGAAAATTCATAAAGACTCTCTAGGGTTAATCTAAGTATATAACTAACAGTAGTTTAAATCATCAAATGTATTTATGTTTATACTTTTTGGTTTAGAACATGAGCTGTTTTGTATCAAAAAATATTTGTATTTTTTAGGTAAATGATAAATAATATAAGTAAGAGAGTATATATAATTGTAAACCTTAGCTACACAATATTTACTTTACCACGTTTCACTTTTGTGAAACAGTTGCCTTAAAAATTTTATAACTTTACTTAAAATGCAAATGGAAAAAACACAAATCTACAGCATTATTCTTATATTTTTACTTGATATCAATCATTAAACGAGAAAAAAATAATTAAAATTATTTTAATATTTAAAACAATAATATATTTTAATACAAATGTACATGTATAAATAATAGAATATCGAAGAGATAGCGATGTTATGATATACTTACAGCAAGCAGGTTGGCTAAGCAGGATGCAGTCTTCGGATGGCACCCAAAGATCTGAGGAACCAGTGTCGAAAAGTATTCTAAACATCTGCGGTGGAGTTCCAATTTCGATAATACCATAGTATTGAACATTCTTATAATTAGTCAGAGGTACAGTAACCGTAGCTAAACGGAGCTGTATCATATTATTGTCCGTCGAAGATTTTCCAACGGTGCATGTATGTCCTGTATAACGGAATTCTTGAAACAACATAAAGAATATTCCATTATGTTATACGCATATATGTATCATATAAACAAGAATGTACAAATATCATACAACATAATTACGAATTTCGAATAATTTATTAGATCATTTTCAAGCACTTCTTATTTAAAAACTATTAAAGCTACATTTTGGTATTAAGAATTAAATGTTACCAGCATTTATATATTTACGCATTAGAATGTAATTTAGGTACTTTAAATGCAAATTGCTCTGTACACAACGCTGATTTCACTTAAGATAAGAGCTTCAAAGGGATCCTTAAAGCATCTCTTAGTCTGCTCACTTTATTGGGACTTTAAAAATGCGTTTCTTCTACATATTTGGTGTACAATTATCGTATTTATTGAAGTATTTATCGCGAATTCTGCGTCGATTCCAAGAAGTTGGAGAAGCGCGATCTTTATACAGTATTTATCACGCGAACGTCGATATAAATGTGCAATGTTTGTACATAATATGTACTCACCTATGTAACTTCGCATTGATTAATACGAAGTTGAGTACCACGATTGCCACGAAGAGTCGATACATATTTCTTGAATTTCTTGGCGATTAAAGTTACAAAAGTTAAAAAGATTTTATTGTCATTTCCTATCGATTGACCCCAAAACCGATACGCGCATTAGAGAGAGAGTGTAGTCGATTACTATCGTGTGATTTCTGCCCAGTGCTCTGAATGTCAACGTGAAGAAATTCAAGCAAGCGCGGGTAAACGGTGCACCTTTTACCCATAAAACTGCTGGGCTGCTGCCCAATCCTTGGACGTGCGCTGGGTAACGGATGCAGCCAGTAGTACTGAACAGGGTAGCGTTTCGCGAGGCGAACGCGGCGTGCTCGTGCGTGGGAGATGCCTAATACGAGCGGAGTATATGGCCCACCACGTGCCGTATATCCCTAAGACGCGTCGACTGCTACCGAATCCCGGATCCCCGGGCAACCGATGAGCGACACGTTAACAGTACGGGGTGACTTGTGCGTTACGTGGGAGCTGGTGACACGGCACCAGCGACGGCGACTCGTCAAACGTGAGCTAAGATCGCTCGATGCGAGTACTACGGGGGTAGAGAGCCCCGCCGGGAGGCTACCGGTGCCCTACCAGATGGTGTTGGACTCGTAGGGGCGGTGGTTCGCATAGCCGAATGAGCGGCATGGAGGGCCTAGTGTGGGTCAGCGCTATGAAGCTCATTGGGCTGTTACGGCATGAAGCTGTTGCGCATTACCTGTAAGAAGGGTGCTTTGGCACCCCGGTCCTGTCAGTTTGAGCTGATCTAATCCGAGTAGATCACGCTCGCTGCAGGATTAAACCCTGTTACCTGGGGAACAGCTCAGGTACAATAGTGAGTCATAAGTGCGTTACGGGAAACCGTGTCTACCAGTGGCCAGAGGTGTCGCCTATACCGGGAGTATGTAATCCGAAGGGTATGTATCTCTGTAATATGGGCAAATCCACGGTGGCGGATTCCGTTACTGCTGTGCAGGGAAGTACTGATAACGTTCAGTCGCACTCCGACCACGAGAAAGATTCTGGGGGGCTAATCGCCCCCCCCCAGACCCCCCGGTGCGGTCGTATCTATGACTCTCATTACAGTAGCCAAATGCGTCATCTAATTAGTAACGCGCATGAATGGATTAATGAGATTCCCACTGTCCCTATCTACTATCTAGCGAAACCACTGCCAAAGGAACGGGCTTGGAAAAATTAGCGGGGAAAGAAGACCTTGTTGAGCTTGACTCTAGTCTGGCATCGTTCCGAACGCTGCTTATATACAAGTACGTGTTTACGTTCTTGTTTTTATTAGAAGGTGAAAAGGAGAGCGATAAAGCGGATAAAGAGTTTTAAAAGTTCTATAAACATTAAGCTTCTAACAGCCCAATAGCTCTTTTCACTAATTTAATCTGGATACACTTGCACCACTATAGTCTTCATATTGGAAATAGTAGTTGGTCGGTCTCGTCAGATTTTAGAACGATCAAAAAGAGTATAAAAAACAAAAAGCTAGAATAACATTTCGAGATAGATAAAATTTCAAAAATGTTAGCTTGGAATTAAGAAATTAATTTTACGTAGGATTTGCTCGAAACCTTTCTTTTACCGATCTCTTGAAAAATATAATAAATTGTTGCATAATTTGCATAATACAAGATGTTTAGCTGCTATTATTTATATAGTCTTATATTTTCTCCTAATATTGCGGGGACATTGGTTCGTAATTATATAAAATTTTTGCAAACGTATATTGCAAGAAAATTTTATCGTTGTTACACATCATGTATCAAAATTACTCGATAATCTTTCTTTGTGTATCATGTTTTATTTAACACTAGCAGTAGTCAACACAATATGCAAAATTCTAAAAATAACAATTTTAAAGTATAAGTTTATAATGTTAACGATAGTGAGATACCTAAACCAGTTATGCAATATTATAACAATTTATTAATTAGAATACATACGACATGATAATTTTTGTATCGACAATTTGGTATTTATGTGTCGAAAATTTTGGATAATTTTTATTAATAAGCAAAAGATTTATGCGTATATACGTTTGTGTAAGCATAAGAAATGTAAAAAGTTATATATATTTTGTTTACAAATGCGGTATGTCAGACTCTTATACATATAAGCAGAATGTTATATGATATCTCGTACTCGTATGTAAGCGGAAAATTTATAAGATTAAACCAGATAATATTTTTCGGGATACTACATTAAGATGAGATTGAAAGGGCGATATATACAATCAATATTCAGTGTAAAAAATATATACTTTATTTTAATAGACTTATATACAAGTTGTATTCACAATATCTAACAATTCGATAGTTTCCGAAAGAACAAGATGTACCAAATTGTTGGTAGAATAAGTATCGCATATCTTTCTTCTAATTCTCACATACGTATTAATTTAAAAATATACCATATAATTAGTCCAAATAAAATTACAGACCATATATCGGTCGATATTCTAAAAAAACTATGACTTATTTGTTTAGTAATGTCATTTAGATTTCTTAATATTTAATGATAACTTCATGAGAAGGCAAACAAGATTTAATGTCTTGCAAGGGCGAATCCCAGTCGGTTGTTTCCCATGTCAAACACGGTGTAGTAGCGACGAATAAATACATCGCCCAAAATCCATTTTATACCATTAATATTAAACGGATTATCTTCGAAGGCGAGAATGCAAAGGCCTTCTGTGACCTATGAAACATTAAATATGGCATAATATGATATTTCTATTCTAAAAACAATTTAAAAGTTTATATAATAATATTCTTTACCTTCACGATATAATCTTTACCAGTGAGTCGAAACTTCTTACCACCTATGACGAAATTGATAGGGGGCAAATTAGAAATCTCGTTGCAGTCCACCTTTAAACGAAGGTCAATATTAGTAATCCATATTAACAATCCGTAGCTTATCAAACATTTATTAATTTATTTCAATAATTCATTTAAGGTGGTTGAAAGCTACCATTGCAGAAAGAAATAATCAATTACCCAATCGAAGGGCGGCGGTGTTGCCTAGTGGTAGAGCGCCAGACTCGTAATCTGAGGAACCAGGTTCGAGTCCACTAGAGCCATGAATCATGGAAAAGTTTTTTTCCGAAAAAACCGCGCCCCTCCGTGCAGATGCGGAGAAAACTGGGCTCCGTCTTTCGGAAGAGACGTTAAACCGTTGGTCCAAAGGAGGAAACAATAAGGTAGTGGATGAATTGGAGGTTAGGATTGGGTACGTCCTTTCAAAACGCCCTTTAAGGCCCCTTGGGGTATATAAAGTAAAATTCTTTATCCAATTACCCGATCGACAACACCAATCTGTTCCTGAATAGTTGCGATATCCCGCGGTGGTCCTCCTATCTTAGAAAAGCCCATGTTGACGATAGCTTGACAGCCTTCCGCGCATAAGCCGAAATTTTTTACTTCAATCCTACAGTGGGATAGCATTACCAATTAGCTGACATATAATCCGCGGTTAACATACGTCTAATTTAGAAAAAAAAACTACATACCTATTTATTTCAAATTGCCAGTATCTTTTTTGAGTATTAACATTCACATACTTAAACTCGTTCACATAATGGGAAGGATTGGTTGCACCCAATAGCAGTTTACCGCCGAAATGTGAGTCCTCGTAATTTCTATATAGGTTGTATATTTTTTACATTGCATAGAAAGACAAAGTATGTAATTTAAAAAATAGTATTAAACACACGTGAGGCATACGGAAAGATACATACCGATTTAGATAAACGCTAAAAATTGGTTGGGACACCACGTGTTGATCAATCATGTTTTGGAAGACAGAATCCTCTCCATAACTCATCCCCAGAACGCCGTCGCATTGTACATTGTCCCAAAAACTTGTCGTAAATTTGAATACCTCTCCGAACATCTGTGATGTAACATTAAGGCCACCAATCTACAAAACGTTAATATTATTAATAAAGTATAATTGCGCGCGTTTTTTTTTTTTTTTTTTTTTTTTTTAGAATAATAGTAACATGTGATGTGCTTTTTGGAAAATTTTCATAGATTATGACTGTGATTAGAATTAAATATATCATTTACTTGACGATGACTTACCCTTACGTTATCAATAGATAAGTTTCCGTACACTCTGCCATCGTGGTAAGGTCTATCAAATGTAACTCCGTCTTCGACGTATGTGTTGGACTTTGTATTATCATATTTATTATGTTTTACTGCAAAAAGTAGTAAATAAAATTAAATCAGTTAATATTGAAAAATCTAGAAATATAAATTTCTCTATATATTAATCTAAATATATAAATAACAGTAGTTAAATCATCAAATATATTTATGTTTATATTTTTTACTTTAACGTGTGAGCTGTTTTGTATAAGAAATTATTTGTATCTTTAAAGTAAGTGTGATAAATAATGTAAATAAGAGGGTATGTGTAAGAGTATAGAACTTAGCTACATAATATTTACCTTACCACTGAATCTTTGAAACGGTTGCTTTAAAGGTTTTATAACTTTACTTCAAATGTAAATAGAATATTTAGATACAATTTTACAGCATTATTCTTATCTTATATTTTTACTTGATATCAATAATTAAACGAGAAAAAAATTATTAAGATTATTTTAATACTTGAAACATTAATTTTTTAAATACAAATGTACATATAGGAATAATAGAATGTCGGGGAGGTAGCGATGTTATGATATACTTACAGCAAGCAGGTTGGCTAACGTCGCAGTCTTTGGATGGCACCCAGAGATCTGAGGAACTAGTGTCGAAAAGTATTTTAAACTCCTGCGGTGGAGTTCCAATTTCGATAGTACCGTAGTACTGTAGATCTTTGTAAATCAGAGTTATATCCGTCCGGCCCGACCCCGAACGTCGGTGTCTGAGGTGTCTAATAGTCTCCGTCAAAGATGTTTCAACGGATGTGTATGTCTTGTATAACGGAATTCTTGAAGCAACATAAAAAAAATTCCGTTATATTATATGCGTATGTATGTACATATATCGTACAGCATAAATACGAATTTCAAACAATTTATTTGATCATTTTCAAGCAATTCTTATTTAAAAACTATTAAAGCATCAACATTTTGTCATTGAGAAATAAATGCTACCTGCATATATTTACGCATTAGAATGTAATTAGGTATTTTAAATGCAAATTCCTCTTTTCATGATGCTAATCTTGTTTAAAATAAGATTTTTGAAGAAATCCTGAAAGCATCTCTTGTAATTAGTTTGCTCACTTTATTCCGACTTTCAAAATGCGTTTTTATTACAGATTTGATACAATTATGGTATTTGAAATTAATTTGATAATTATTTATCGAGAATTCTGCGGCAATTCTAAGTAGTTGGAAGCGCGATCTCTATACGGTATTATAATTTATCGTGTCGATATAAATGTGGATCGTTTGTATTGTTGCGCTGCGCCCCGCTTTAAGCACTCGCGTTCGCGCCGCGCACTCCCGGATTTGCGAAAGAAAGAAGCACTCTTTTAAAAAAAAGGATCTCGGATTTATTCAGGTTCAGAACAATTATACATAAAAAGGTCTGGAGAACAGGTCCGAACGGTTCGAGTCCTCAGATAAATCTGACAGGTGGAGATAAATCAATAAATTATAAGTGTCCCGTTGTCAAGGGACGCGCTTCGACTTGAAGCTTCCGCGGAGCGAAGTTTAGACTTCTCGTGAGTGAAGTTCAACGCGTAACGGGTGTCTCAGCGCGGGCGCAACAGTATATAACATGTACTCACCTATACACCTCCGCATTGATTGACGCAAAGTTGATTACCGTGATTACCGTCATTGTCACAAAGAGCCGATACATGATTCCTGAATTTCTCGGCGACTTAAGCTACAAAAGTCAAAATTGTTTTAGGACCGTTATAACTGCGAGTCAATCCACAACCGGTACGTACAGACAAAGAACAGGCAGTCAAATTGCTAAGCATTTCCTTATATACAAATGTGCGTACATGTCCTTGTGCTTACCCGTGGAGAGGGAAGGAGAGAGGTACTGATAGTGGAGTTGGAGGATGAAAAGGAGAGAGCGGAGTTGTTGGAGAGGTATGGAGTAATTAGGCAAAGGTGGGGGATAGGGGTGGACGAGAATCTCTCCATAGAGGAGAGAAAGACGAGGTGGAGGTTGCTGGAGAAGGCAAGAGAAAAAAGAGACAAGGGAAGAAGAACGCGGGTGGAAAACAGGAGATTATGGGTGGATGGGAAGAAGATTGTGTGGAACGATGACGAAGGGAAATGGGAAGGAAAATAAGGGTACTGTTGGAAAATTTGTGTTAAATATAACATAAATCACATGTCCAAAACGGTCCACTCAAATTTTTGTGTTAATTTTAACATAATATGGATGTGTTAAGTGGTAACACTGATATTATGTTAAAATATTTCAACAGAAAGGAAATGTAATTCTGATCGTAATTTGAAGTTAATTATGTGTACAATTAACATAACTTTTATGTTGAAGTTGAGATTGTAAGATAAAATCAACACTCTATTTCTGTAAATTTTTATTCCTACTTCTTTTATAGAGTAAAATCAACATTTTTTTTCTGTAAATTTTAACACATTTAATAAATACGTTCAAATTGTGTTAATTTAACATATTTTTTAAGTTATTTTAATTATTTTACATTTTAAATTTGTAAAATTCAATTAACATAGCCAGGCATATGTTAAATCTACACACGTATGTGTTGATTATTTTACACAAAAATTTTAACACGGACTTTTTTTAACACACAGGACCTCTGTTTTTAACAGTATAGGGATGGCTGGGGTCGAGGAGGGGAGAAAGGAGAAGGCGGCGAGGGGGAAAGGGAGGAGATCATCCCTGTGTTTCAGAGACGGAGGAGGCGGAGAGCGGAGGAGTTAGAGCATGGGGAACGGAAAGAGGGGGTCCCAAGAAAGTTCAACAGAAGAAGCGGCCAGGAGGAAGAAAAGGAGAGGCAGAGTCCAAAAGGGTGGGGGGTACTAGAATGTAAAGGGTCGCAAGCGGCCAGGTCAGGTATAAGGGGAGCTGTTTTTGTAAAGGGTTGGGTACGTCCCTGAAAAAAACGCCAGATGTGTAAAGTTTTTGTATGTGGACAAGCGATAAGATGACTGTAAAGGTTTGGGACCGTTCCTTAAGAACGCCTTGCAAACCCTGCGGGGACAAGCAATAAAGGCTACGGTCAACGTGACGCTACAAATGCTTTGGAGCGTTCTTCTTCTCTTTCTTTCTTCATTGAAAGAAAAGAGAAGAGAAATGCTTCAAACCATTTGTAGCGTCACGTTGACCGTAGCCAAAAGTCATATCTATCTATCTATCTATCTTTGTGCTTACCCACATAGCATGCATATCAAAAAGACGTCCAGAAGATATTCCGAAGGTATCCTATATCCTATATAAATATATCTTACCAATGCGATTGGTCAGTTGCCGAAAATTTTATCAATATAAAAAATTTATCAAATTTAAGAATTTTATCAACATAAAGAATTTGTCAAATTTAAGCACTTTATCAACATAAAGAATTTTGTCAGTTTCTAAGAATTTTCTCAATTGTCAAGAATATTTTACATTTCCAAGAATTTCTCGGATTTCTAAGAATTCGGGCTTTCAAATCCGGCTTTCGCGAAAATCAAAAGTCTGGAAAATTGACAAAGTAATGCAATATAATTAGGAATAATCAGGAACAAGGTGAAATAAATCATAACTTCAAGCGTTTCAATTCCAAAAATATCTCTATTATTTATTTCTTACATTTACATTATGAGTAAGACTGTGTGATTATACATATATTTTTAAACATCGAGATATTATTAAAAATCAAGAATATAATTATAAAGTATAAAATAGAGACGATAAATTATATAACATCAGTAATTCAATTTGTATGTATATTCTTATCAAAATAGATAATATATGTATTTATATACATACATACTACATACACACATACATACATACATACATACATACATACATACATACATACACACACACACACACAAACACCCCTTTTCATAAATACAAGATATTTTTTGAATTTAGAAAATATATTTGTAATACAAATAAGTGGAAAGAATATGACTATAATATGAGATGAGAAAGTACCAAGTAAAGAATACAGGCGAATAGTTGCTTTTTTCTTTTACATCTTGTCCGGTCTCGTCATTTCCATCCTGCGGTTC